>NC_092051.1:150209980-150376261 GCF_003086295.3 Arachis hypogaea | reverse complement strand
TATTGGTTGCATATTTCACTGTCAGTGATTTTTGGTAATCAATATTAGTGCTGGAAGAATGAGAATACAAGAACTTGATTTTAGGAATAAAACAATATCCACATAAATAAATAAGTAAAATATCAACTAAAAAAAAAAAAAAAAAAAAAAAAAAAAAAAAAAAAAAAAAAAAAAAATCCCACTAAAAAATAAATCAAGCACAACATAGTAAAAATACACAAACAGAATTAAATCAAGCACAACATCACTAAAAATCCACAAACAAATTCTAAAAACAGAAGCACAAACAGAATTTCTAAAAACAATTATCAGGTTAAATCAAGCATAATATCACTAAAAGTCCCACTAAATCAAGTAAAATATCACTAAAAATATTGCAGACTAGGATTTTGTTGACAATATATACATTAATTACTGTAAAAAAATTATAACCAAGCACAAACTCTAGCCTCAAGAAGACATTGTTCAGTTGCTTTTGCAGGAGAGGGCTTGGTGAGAAGACTGGATTGCTGGTCGGCGACGGACTGCTGCTCGGCGACGGACTGGTTGGAGTGCTGCTCGACCTAGTCTTAATTCTCCATCGTCACCCCTAAGGAATAACACAGCATCTCCAGACACAAGCTTCTTCTTGTTCACAAATGCACTCCATCCAGTTGTGAGCAAATGTCTCCGTGGCTGCCCTGCTCATAAAAAGACAAGAAATGATTACTCCGCGCATGCAGACACATAAGAATGGTAATGAATGAGATACCTCTGTATATATGTCTAAACCTCCATTCAAGGCCATGCAAATCCTTCGCCACAAGCTCTTGTGAAGGCCTCTGTTGACTGTAATCCTAAAGTGAGCAATAAAACATAATTTCAAATTGTTATAAAGATAATGAACGAACAAAAGTCTTAGATCTGCTAACTTCACCACATCAACAGAACATTTAGAGGATCAGACTTGACTGCAGCATATAAAAGTAGGATACATTATTTGAACAGTTCTCTTTGACAAGGAGAAAGGAGTGCCTCAAAGTTCATAATTTACCAGAGGAGGAAAGCAATCTTCAGCTGCTCGACGAGGCACAGAAAATCCACCATGAGTGCTAGTGTCAGAAGCAGTAAGAGTCTTGCAAAACATATGGGGTGTTGTTGACTTCACCACAGCTTCAGTATCATCTTCACCATCAGCATCAACTACCCATGCCGCAAGTTTTCTCCACTTGCTACAATTATAGTAACCAAGTTCAAGCATCCTTTTTTTGTTTTTTGAATAAAAGAAATCAACTAATAGAGATGCTTCAGTTAATAGTAAACACATATCTTTCCTTTCCCTTTCACTCTTCTAACAAGAAACTTTGTACTTCTCTTTTACCAGTTAGAAAGTAAAGTTGAAGAGCTAGGTAACATAGACAAATACACAGGTACCATTGTGTACTTTTTGTGTTATTTGGTTCCCAGAAACATGACACGCAGCTAAATTAAGCAAAGCTTAGTCAATCTTACTTTTAATTGACCCCTAAGGTCTAGGCACTGAGTAGTACTAAAATGTTGAGAGAATTTGAAGTATGTTTCTCAATGTCTTCTTCAAATCTAAACTAAAACAAATTAAGATCATAAATATCCTAAATTCATAATCAGAATTCATAGTCGTGTATAAATCTCACCTCACTTTCAGGAACCAACAAGACCTGGCAATAGACTTCATCACTGCCTTCCTCTGCCTGCTCAGAAAAAGAACAAACATTTCATGAAATTTTCAACAGAAGCCAAACTAAAACTTCGAAAGAGAAAGAATCACACAAGTGCTTATTAAATCCATGAAAATAAAAGGTTGAACTCCTCCACTTTTCACTGAGGAAAACTAGCAAACAGTTTGTGTGCATATTCTATAAAAACAACAAAAATGCACAAGATAACAAGTTTATGCTATATCTAAGATTCTGGGACAGAAAACAGAGTCAAGGAATAATTATCCTCCCGATTTGAACAAGGAATAATTAAACTGTAGAGTACGAGACATGATTAGGGTCTAAACCCATTGTGTACATCTCCCTCAGTAGCACTGCCGCTTCATTTAATTTGCCATGCCTGCAAAGTCCACAGATAATTGAATTACAAGTAACCACATCAGGTATGATCCCGTTCATAATCATTCGCTCATACAGAGAAAGGGATTCTTCAATTCCACTATGCTTAGCATACCCATCAATTACTGTTGTGTACGCGGAAGGTGTTGGCTGCAAGTCTCTTATCTCAGCCTTAGTTTTAACAAAACGGTTTTTCAATTGACCAAATTCTTCATCATTCTGAAACCCAAAATCTCACTGAGAAGAGACTCGGCCCTCACAATGTCGCCCATCTTACAAAAAGCTTTGAGCAAAGTATTGTAGGTAACAATATCAGGCCTGATGCCACCCCTCCAGCCGTTCTCCATCAAAACCAAGGCATGATTCATCAGTCCTGCTTCACAATACCCATCAATCAATGTGTTGAGGCCTATAACATCTTCTGGAATACCCCCATCAACTAAATTGTACATCACCCACTCTGCATATTGAACCAATCCAATTCTGCAATACCCCTTAACCAGGATCTTGCAGGTAATTGAATCAACACATATCCCTCTTTTCAGCATCTCAGACAACAAACCAAACCCCTGATCTTCCAATCCTTGCACACATAAACCCCAAACCACAGTATTATACGTAACAGTATCAACATCATTGCTCCTAAGATACTCTAAAGCCAAATCCAATTCTCCAACTTTGCATAAAGAATGAACCAATATGTTGACACTAAAAACATCAGGCACAACACCACGGAAGACCAAAAAATAAAACAGAACCTTTACTTGAGAAACAAAACCAGAAGCATTGAATTCATACAAGAGCCTATTCCACAAAGGCAAAACAGGAACAAGACCAAGTCCACACATGGAAGAGAAAGCACAAGAGGCTTTGCAAAACCTGCCACAGACCACGTAGAGGCAAATAAGGGTGCAGAAGAAGGAAGCGTAGAGATGGGTCTTGGTGGGTGGGATCAAAATTGAATCTTTATGGGAAAAGGAGGAGAATATTCTGATGGGAGGGGAAGTTCGGGGAAAAGTGGGAGCTAAACAGTGTGAGGTTGCGGCCACGGAAGAGACACGGAGTGCTTCAGATTCTTGCATAGCACGGGCTTGTTCACCTTCAGGTTGCGCTTTAGCGGCGGTGAGAGAAGGTTGAGTCAGCAGCCACGCGACTCCACGGTGAGACAGCGGCGCACGGTGGAGCAGAGAACAGGGTTCCACTCTCCTTTCACGGGTTCTCCACTATATATTTTGGGTAATTTGAAGTTTTGAACTGATTTTGGGTGAAATTGGGTTAGGGTTAGCTGCGGGGCTTCATCGAATCGACGCTATCCAAATTGAATATGCGTCACATTGGAGAGATCGGACGCCAATCACAATTATCTTGGCAAATTGCTGCACAATAGAAAAACCGCAAGCAATTTCTGGCCGCTATCCTCCGTGTTTCCTGTAGTGATGGTGTCTACGGAATTCTTCATAATACTCACTATCAGTAACAAGGATACAGCAAAGAACAATATTATCTACCCAGATACGAAGATTTGGAGAAACTTTGGTCCGCATATTCTTAATAACATGGCGAGATATAAAGGCTACACCTACAAATACAAAAAATAAAGAAGACTGTTACTAAATAAATCGGACATCATCCCAAAGAGGCCGGGTAAAACATCAAAACCAAAAAGAAAGCTACTCTTTTAAAATTCTTCTTCTGCACAAAAATCAAATGTTGCCACTTCCCACTCAGCAGTACATCAAAGCAATACCATTAGGGACAATACAGATGTACAATCAACAGACCCAGCTAGAAAAGTAAAAGTTTTACCAAACTAAGCCTTAGTCTAGGTCAGCTTCTGTCAGACCTGCTGACCAGTGATGGTCTTAATGCAGACTTTGGAGGATCACACTTCCTGGAGGAGATTAACATCATCATGCAGGAGGATGAGGAACCATGTCAGAGATCACATGTCATCGGTCCCAGTCACACCTAGATGTGGACCTGAATGAACCTCCGTCAAGCCCGATGCAGGAGCATTTTGCTTTGGGTAGTATTCCTCCATTCGCCTACACAGCTGCCCCACAAGCTGTTGTAGAACCATCTAGGCCACCCCCACATTCTGAGGCAGGACCATCTAGGCCACCCCCACAGGCTGCACAAGAGGATGATGCAGACAAAGACGGAGAAAAGGATGAGGTGCTGCTTGTCCAGAGACGCCACAGGATCTGGCGCCCTCGACGCTACTTCACAGGGTCGCCTCTTATTTGTATTTACAGATTCACTTCTATCTAATGCTTTTGCAGATGAGGGTTACGCGGAAAAGTTGCTGTCCTACTTGTTTTTTGTTTATATCTATTATTTACTATATTTTTATCTTTGAATTTTGAATTAGTAAGACACTTGTCAACCATTCAAATAAAACACTTGTCTACTACAGAATGTATCATTTGTTGATCAATTAGCCTATAAACTTGTCAAGCATTGAACCTACTACTACTCTCCTATTATATATTAATAGATAATAGATGCTGTGAATGTTCAAATCCAAAATCTTCACCTATCGATCAAAGCGTCCTGAACAAGTATTCTAGAACCTATAACTATTAATAGAACCCACTAATAAAGAAAGACAAGAACTATTATATATAAAAAAGGAAGAGTCACGGGATGTTTATGATTCTAAGAGCCTACTAACACATCAAGCAATCAATTAAACAAGTTTAAAAGTTTAAGTCATAAGTTATTGTTAGCGGTCATTAACGATAAAATTCCAATAAGTTCAAGGAAACACATTCCAAATGGCTACCACAACAACAACAACTAAGCTACATTCTTCCCTTCAATGTCTTCGTCTCCAACAGCAAACCTGTTCAAAGGGTTAAAAGTAAACAAGGAAAGTTCAATGGATAGGTTCAGGAAGTTTGAGACAGTATAATATAAGCAAAGAAGATAGAGAAAGGCGCATGCTCACATGTGGAGTTGGGATAGGGACCAAGTTTTAAATCACCCTTGGATTCAACCTCGGCAGAAAAAATACCTTCAATTTGGAGCTTTACTCTCGCATAAGGAACAAAGTCAGGAAGATCATAGTCTAGACATGGTTCCATGAAGATACAGACCAGACTTTCTTTCCGGGTGCAATGACAACAGAAAACATGCAACACCAGCAGAGTATCATCAAGACCACCTATATGCAGATCTGCCAAGACGATCTTCTTAGACAAGTCGTACACGTACCAAGTAGCGGCGAAATCAATAATGAGTAGATAATCAGTGGATCCCAAGCGAAGGAGTTTCCTAGGAACGTACACATCATCACGAATTGGCGGAAACCGGCACTCAATGGGTTTCCAGATGTTTGCTTCAACATCATATGACATGAGTGATTGTTGCCTATCATCAAAAAAATACAAGAAAAGGAGGGTCTTGTGATTCTTAGTGCTGTTGTCCTTCCACAGAAAATAACATTGAAGATCCATATATCCTTGAAAAAAGTCCTTATAAGTCACTTCCCTTCTATCCCAGTAATCTGATTTTGGGTCGTAGATCTCAACCCAATCAGCCCCAAAGATTAACAACTTGCCATGGTATGGGACTACTAAAGTTCCGTTCTTGAATGTGTTACCACGTATACTCGAAATCCAAGTAGAGCCATCATTCTCGAGGCACCACAAATTTTTGGGGTAATAAACGTCCGAGCCTACCTGATATTTTTTTGGAAGAATCCAATGCACCATACCACCTGCGAAGTACAAGACACCACCAACGGAACAGAATCCTAGAAACATTGGTAACCTTTCATCAACTCTTATACTTTTGGCAAGAGGCCATTGAGGAGCAACAGGATCTGCTTCTTCAAGATCAACAGAGCCATTCTTCATCAAGTTCGCCTCAGTGACAGTTAACATCCTGCGTGTGTAGGTCGTATATACCTCTTCCTCAAAATTTTCCACAAAAACATAGAATCGCTGCGGCATGAGTAGCTTTGGATCGGAACAAGAAACATCCTGAAATTTGGGAAACAACTATATTATCCAAGATAATATTAAATCAAGAATTAGTTTAGAACAATTAACTGATTCAATTGGCAGGTGTGTTGATAAGAGGATGCAGAAACCGACCTCAGGTTCAGATTCCTCACACTTGCCATCAGACACTGTATCTTCCAAAACTGCACCTTTCAAAATCCCAACAGCCCTTTGCCACCAGTTGTCAAAATCAAAATCATTGTTGAATTGAGTAGCGTGACCCAAATCCCTAATGTGATTGGCGGCTTTAGCCATCAAATTCTTGCCATCTTCGGAAAACCTACCGACCACACCAAACGCACTGAAAGTGCAAGCCTTCACAGCAAACACTTCACCCTCAAAGCTCCTTACTCTCTCCTTGAGCCACTCGGCGAACTCCTCTGCTGCGATACGTAGGATGATGTCTTTCGTGATGATAGGCCCTCGTAGCGGATATCGGTTCCAATGTTCCGCAGTTGAAGCAACGATAAGGACGAGGTTCTCCTTGGCTAGGTCTTCGGGTTCGTAATCAACCGTATCTACGAGATCTAAAATAATACCGTTTGAGGCTAACATATCGCGTAGTTGCTGCGCCAGGGCTTTTGACGTTCTGATTCGGGAAACGAATAGGATCTTACCACATGGACATTCGCGTTCGGATGGTGGACAGAGCGTTGTAAGGTCCCCGATGTGGGGGCTTTGAAGGAGGCTCTTGCGGCGACCCTTGTACAACATGATTAGGGCAGCAGCTGAGGCGGCAGCCGCGGTGAATAAGAGAGAGGATACCGTCATATCCACCGGTAACGAAGAAAACGGTAAGTTTTATTATTGGCTTTTCTTTTCCGTGTTAGGGTTTTTTTTTTTTTTTTCCAGTTGAAGAAACTAGGAAAGTGTATCGATGGCAAAACGGGGAATGAGGCAAACAGAATAAAAAGGAGACGGGCAAATGTGCAATACGCTATATTTTAAAGGTGATGGGGTTTTTGGTCATTTTGGTGATAGGCATTTTTTTAAACCAGCAAGATCTGTAGGCTGATAAAATTAACCAGGAAAAATTGAAATTGATTGTATACTCATAAAAAAAGATGGCCTTTTGCAAAACGGTCCTATTATACATTTAAATTTTGTTGGTAATTAAGTCTAATTAAGTTAGTCCAAACCTAATAAAAATTATTTTTATTAACGTGTATATATCCGTGTTTTACTAACCCAAACTAATCAGATATACAATGTGCTTACATAACTTCACGGATAGAATGAAACAAGCACACAACACATTGATTGAATGAAATATAGCTGATTAGCTGATTTTAACTTTGGCGTGGACGAAGAAAAAAATAAACTAAGTACAGCTCCTACCATAAATAAGAAGCGGTCTTCAGGTAGTTGAAAACAAATGGAATCAGAGACTCAGTTACTAGTTTATTATGCACGCAGAAGATAACTACAATGCCTGCACTCTATTTTAATAATAACTGCTAATATAATAAAACAAAAAGTTATGCGACTATATATTTTAGGAAAATTATCTCATGTACCAGTCGAAAAGAGAGGAACATGGTATGATAGGTACGAACAAGTTGCCAAACTTATTGTTATCGTGTAGTGAAGTACTAAATGTTAAAAAAATCCTTGAATTTGATAATGAATTGACGACTTGACGTAAATGACCAATTTGAGAACAAGAATCGATGGCTAGTTGGTTTCTGAAGTACATAAAAACAAAATCAACTTTTAAATATTTTATTTATCAAAAATATCTTTTATTATAATTAATAACTATAATTTTATATCTTTAATTTTATTTTTTTTCTCCAAATCCTTAATTTTTCTCTAAATCTTAATTTTTTCTCTAAATTCTAAACCTCATATCCTACTCATCTAATCCCCTTCACATTTATATTTGTATATTCCTTTAATGTTTTTCTACACCTATTCTCATTTTAATTTAAGACAAAACACATTTTAAGATTATTCTTTACTAATTTTACACCTTCTGATCTATAGATATATCATTTTCATTCTATTCAATCCAAATTAAACACTGATATTCAAAAGAATAGAGTTCATATTGTTATTGGTATTTTGTTAGTATTGCTCTCTAATTCTTATTATTCCGTTAGAAGAACTCCTCAAATTGTCATATTTTATTGTATTTGATTATTAATTTTAGTTACACATTTAATTAATCATATAAGATGTATATACAAATTAATTTAAGTTTGACTTACAGGAATTAACGTGAAGCTTTAAGAGTATTGATTAATTCAAAGTAATTTTAAAGTTTTATTTTTTAATTATTTATTTGTGATTAATTATAAATTTATTTTCTAATTTTTTGTTTTCTATTTTTACAAAGTTATATTGTTTTTATAATTTTAAATTTTTTTAATTTTTTTGTTTGATTAGTATTTATTAGTATTTTAATAAGTTTGATTTCTATGACACTGATTTTATTGATTAGTTAGTTCTTACTTTTTTGTTTTGTATTATTAAAAATACTAATAAAAAATTACATATAAATATAATTTTGATATTGTCTTATTTTATAATTACACAAATAGCATGCTTCCAAAACTAATTTCTAAACTAACTAATGAAAAAATTCAACTGACAAATAACTGAAAAAGCTAGATTAAATTATTATACTACCAAAGTTTTTCTTATTTTATGTGAGGAGAAAATTATTGCTAAAAATATGTCTCCTACACACTTTAATAGAGAAAATTTAAAAAACATAGTAACTAAGTTCAAGAATATCACATGTCGTTCAAGAATATTATTGTTACATGAAAACTAATTGAATAATTATTAATTATTAGAATAAAACTCTACATTCAAGCAAATTTTCTAACCAAATCAAACTGAGTTATTATAACCGCTTTTTAAATCATGCGTCTTCTCTTTCTCCGTTTCCTTCTCCTTTTCCTTCTCTTTTTCCTTTTCCATTTTCTCCTCCTCCTCCTCCTTCTCCTCCTCCTCCTCCTCCTCCTCCTCCTCCTCTTTCTTTCGTTATCGTCATTATCAATAACACCAACATTTTGCTAACATCTTTATTGGTTCTGATTTTTTCTGGTACCATCATTAAATAATATTGGTTTATTTCAGTTCATTTGTGTGCTAATTGATAGTGTTAGCTTTTCTCTTTTCTACTCTGTCTGTTTTCTTATATTCATGAGATAAAATGAAATTGTCTCATAAATTTTTCGCCGCTTAGTTCAAATAGTTTTAGACAGCAAGTTTGTTTTAAAAGGGTTATTACAGTAACTTAAAAGAATGTCATAGATTCAACCCCCTTCTCTAACTCTTCTACAACCTTCACTAACCTATGTTTAATTATATATTTTAGACTATGTTTGATTGATTAGATAGAGTTGGACAATATTTAATTATATATTTTAAACAATATTGGTTTTATTATTTTATTTTAAAAAATTTGGTTGATCATTATGTATATTAGATATTTAGAATTATAAATACTTTAATGTTTATGAATTTAATTATAATTTTTTATATCTTTAGAAATTATAAATTTATTGAAATACTCATGAAATTATATATTGTTTATTTTAATGGTTTAATAATTTTTCAAAAAGAGAAAAAGAGCCCGTCAAACTGCCATTAAGTAGGACGGGATAGAAATTTAGGACCGTTTCAATAGACGGAAGAGGAATTAGTCCGCCAAATAGTGATCTTGCCACCCCTAAAATTTATTTTCTTAATGAATGTTAATTTTGTTGTGAAATTCTATATTTCATTTAAAAATGTAGCATAATTGAGTCTAATTCCTACATTTTGAAATGAATTTACTCAAAAAGATTTAAAATATAAATCACCTTTTTTTTACAAAAATTTTTTATTAACATAATTAGTAGTGCTTACTTGAATAATTATATTTAGATTCTAATGATATTAAAGTCAACCTATTTTATTGTCTTACGCCTTCAAAAAATTTACAAGACCGACATAAAAATGTAACAAGTTATATATTTTACTAATAATGTACGTCAGTGATTGATCTTTTAATATTTAAAATAGTAAAAAACTTAAATCTGTAATTTTTTAAAAACATTAAAAAGATACAAATTTAAAATTGACCTTAAACATAAAGATTTGTATTAAAAATAGCTTATAAATTAAATAAATTATTTTATAATTAATTTTTTAATTATAAAAATATTTATTTTTAAAAATAATGATAGAAAATTTTTTATTATAAAAAAAATTAAATCACTTTTTCTAATATCATGATTTAGCATTTATGCAAATTAATGACTTATTCATCTTGGTGATATATTCGTTAACCTTTATTGAGATTGGAAAATAATATTCTTATTTAGTCATATTTATGATATGTTATCATATTATTTTTAGTGATAAAATTTTTACTGTTATTAAAATTAATTATTCATTTTTTTTAAATATTGATATCTAAAATTTATAAATTAAACAAATGATTTATTATCGTACACTTAATTATAGTTTACAATTAAATACTATTTAAATTTATAAATATAAATGTTAAAATTTGTAATTGGATTCTTTGATTTATATCCAATTAATTGAAATTCAAATGGTTTTCATTTAATCATTGATTTCTTCTAGTTTAATTTTTTTCCTAATACCAACTAAATTTAATATAATATGATTTTAATTGTGAAACTTATGAGTTATTGATTAATTTAAGAAACAAAGAAGAAAGTTAGGAGGAATAGAGGGAAATTGATGTATATGAAATGTGTAAACCCCGATTAAATTAGTAAATAATTAGTCAATAAATTAGTTTTTAATAAGGAGGATTAGAAATGTGAATATTATATCAAATTAGGATAGAGCTCATCGAAACGAGAATTTTGACACCAATTTCGAAGAAAATGATCCAGAATTGAACCGAACGGGCCGAACCAGTTGAACCGGATCTAAACCGAACCCTTGGGCCCAACCAGCCCAGCATGTTTAAGTGAAAATTACGGTTTCTTCCTCCCCATTTCAGCAAATGATACGCTGAAACCATAGCAGGGGAGAGAAGAGAAAACCTTCCCTAACCTTACGTTACTTTCCAACGCATGTAACTCCTCCGTCCAAGCTCCGATTGCCGCACCGTTTGTGGCCACACGTTTACCGCGTCGAGCTTTACGTTTCTATTGGAACAATTTCATAGGTAACTTGTTTAATCACTCTCAACCTTCTCTTCCCCCAATTTTCGAATTTTAAGTAGGAATGTTGAATTTCTTTGATTTCTGATGTTTTAGGATCCAATTAGCTTGAGAGAAACGTTCACTCTTGCTTATGTGAAGCTTGGGTAAGGTGAGGATATGATAATTCTATTTTATTTTCTTTGAATTTGAGTTTTGAATATTAAATTGGATATATATGTGTTATAAATGTGTATTAGGTTGAAAATAAATATTTGGAGCTTGAAATTGTGAATACTAGAACTTGGAGGAAGCGGATTAGATGAGGTTTTGATGGCTGAGTTCTTTTAGAAAAATTGTCTTGGAATAATACTTGGGAATCGGCTAAGGTATGGTTTAGGTTTCTTACATTTAATATATAATGTTCTGTGAAAACTTAGGCTAGATGACCATAGGATAGGTTAGATTGCATGCATATATTTAATGCTTAGTATCCTGTTGATGAACATGGTTGGTTTGGTGCTTGTTGGTTAACTGGTGATTTGGTGAATTATTGATTTGAGGTATTTAGTGTTAAAAGCCTAGGATTTGTGAACTATGATTCTTAGTTGAATTTTGGTTGTTGGATTTGAATATTGTATGAGTATAATTGTTGATTTGAGGTAGATTTATTGTGGTGATTTGTTATGATGATGAGGAAGGGTATGTTGAATTGAAAAGAATGCAGGTTTGGACCCGAAAAGGGTGGCAAAGTCCGAGTTTTAGAGGAGATGCTGTCGAAATTTTATAAAAGTTAGAGATTTTGTTTATATGATTATTTAAAAGAGATTTAGATTTAAAAGTTATATGGTTTGATTTTAAGTTATTAAGAAAATGAGTATGTTTTAAGTTTGAAGTTTGATTCTTAGAAAAGAATGAATTATGTTTTGAATTGAAACTATTGATAGACGGAATGAGAGGTGTGATAATGAAGGATAAGGATTGAATATGTTTAATGTATGATGATGAATGAGATGCAATTGAGAATGATGTGGATGTTGATGAATTATAATTGAATTATTTATATGACTTATGAATTTGAATGATCTGAGATACGAGATTCCCTGGATTAAGTGTCGTGACTTGCCACCACGTGTACCAGGTTGAAAACTCGATACTCTGTTGACCCTACGATGTAAGTGTGACCAGGCACTATATAAATTCTCGGAAATGTTACCCCCATTGAGCAATATTAATTATTTGAGATAAAGCTATGCATAGACTCATGGGGATGCACGTCGGGGGACAGTCTAAGTACAATTCAGACTTGTCGGGTTGGCTGGATAACCGACAAATGAGCCTCATCAGCCGTAGGACAGGCATGCATCATCTGCATATTACTCGAATTACTTGTTTGTGCATTAGTTGGGTGTGCCTAACTGTATTTGCCATGTTAAATGTGTAATTGTTACTTGTTGTATTTGTAACTTTCTTGTGCTTGCTTATATCTGTTTAACTGTCTGTGAAATACTGAAGGAAGTGGAGGTATGGAGGAACGGCAATATGGGGTTTAGACTTAAGGTTAAGTTAAGTCAATTTTAGATACTCTTAGAAAACCACCTTTTATGGCTTCTGTTTAATACTTTAAGCTCTATAATCTGAGTGTCGGCGTTCTAGGATTGCCTCTGGCATTCCCAGGACCTTATATCTTATGTGTGTGGCACCTTTACCATACTGAGAACCTCCGATTCTCATTCCATACTATGTTGTTATTTTTCAGATGCAGTTCGGGAGTCATCTCGTTAGGCGTCTGGACTATTAAAGCGGAGGGGTTACTGGATAGTGTTGTTGTATAGTTTTGTTGTACAGTGGTGTATATATATGTACTTAGCTTTCTCTCTGCATAACTTGTTCTTTTTGATCCTCTTAGAGGTTTATGGAGAGGCAGGATTGTGTATATGTACTTTTGGGTTTTGGATATGTATGTATATATGTGTAAATATTCTCCGGCCAGTCTTGATTTGCAGGCTGAGTTAGGAGCTTGTTATTTTGTATTTTTGACACTCTATTCCTACTTCTGTTATCTTATGTTTGACAGTTATGGTTTTCTTAGCACGCAAGTTAACTCGTTCCTTGAGCGTTGCGCTTTTATCTCGCGATTTTTATTTCCCCTATTCTTCAAGGCTCCTAGCATATTATAATTTTTCTGCTATTATATGTACTCATTTTCTGTTAGAGGTTGTAATACCACACCACCTTCGTTTTACGACTTAAGCATAAAGCTTAGTGTGGTAGGGTGTTACAAAATGAAAAATAATTTTTTAATAATGATGATGATATGTTTAGTTTACCCAACAAAACGGCTTTGCTTAAAAATTATGCATTCAGCCATTCACACTTTTATCTCATATCAGTCACATGGGTTATGGATAGAAGGGACATTGTGTGCGGGTATATACTTGTCAACTATAAAACCTGTTGCAAATCTACCATGAACTCCTGATTTTCACGTACACTCAAAGTAGTTTATCAAAATTTTGACCGTTCATATTAATTTATGTTATATCTCTATGGTCAAAATGAGAGGAATATCACATTCCGTTACGTACATTGCCATACCAGAACAGCTTCCTACATTTTAAGTTACCATACTACTTCTATATCACAATCTCAATCTATTTCTGACCAATTAAAGGAATTCAGATTGATCTTTCATTTCCTAAAAATCCTAAACCTCAGAATCAACATCCTATGACCACAAGAGCCAAAGCTGGCATTACAAAACCAAAAACATTCTTATCCACTGCCTCTTCTACCTAGATTGATGATGATCATTTGTTATCCAAAGATGTGGATTTGGATTTTTTAAAGTTTGAATTTCATTTTAAAGAGTAAAGTGTGATCTCTTACCATTTATTTTATAAGTGGGATTAAAAATAAATATGAGAAAAAAACTATTTAAAAGTAGAAGATCATATTTTACTCTCTAAAATACAAATTTAAAATTAGAAAATCTAAATTCTAAAAATGTTACTCAAGCAATGAAATTTATAGAGTGGAAACTAGCTATGACTCAAGAATTTAATGCGTTGCAAAAGAACAAGCAACAAGTCATAGGACGTAGTTATTCCACCACCAAATGCTGTAGTTACAAGATAATGTTTATTTGCATAGAACTTTTTTTTTAGTTTGTTCATAATACTAAATTGTATAAAATTTTCACCTGTTATTATTAATGTTTGATAAGGAGACCCGATTAAAAATTTAAAATATATGACTTCAATTTGTTTAGTCATTTTCTGAATTTAAATTGATTTAATTGTTGTTTATCATAGAAGTGTAGCTAACCCGCCCTAAATTAAAAAAATATATATTTAAAAAATTAAAGTTAAAAAATCAGATATGAAAAAATAATTATCTTTTTTATTTTACTTCTGAAAAAAATTCCTTTGTTTTATTTTATGATTTATTACCACCAATTTTACCTTTTATTTTTTAATTTTTCCTCTTTGTTTTTTCTGGGATTATTATTCTACCATGAGTAATATTAACATCACATCAGTGTTTATTGAGTTAAGGTCCGGTGGTTTAGGATCTTATTTACTAATATACATTTATTGGTGACAAGAGTGAATAGAATTCTACATTTGTAAAAATAAAGGTGAACCCATGAGCAAGCCCATTTACATACTTGAATAAATATGATTTGGGTTGGGCCAAGTTGCACTAGATATATTTTTTAAACCAATGTATTATCGTTTGGTAATGAAAATGTGAAACTACATCAAATGTTCTATTCCCCAAAATGATATAACATTTTTTCAACGGAAAGCATATTTTGTTTGGCAATGAAATAACACCTATATTTAAAGGATTCGACTATGGTGCTGAAACAAAAGTTTTTCAGCATCTGTTGAAAAGAGTTGGCATTAGAAAAAAAGAACACGTATCGTTGTTATTTTATAGGAGGAGACAAGTTCTGAGACAAAGCAGTCAGAGCAGAAATTTTTATGAATTGATTATCTTGTGAGGTCTGATAATATTATAGGATTAACGAATTATTAATTTGAATTATATTTTTTGGTTATTGTTGTTTTGGGCATGGGCTTATGTTTTATTTTTTGGCGAATATGAATTAAAAAGATGTATGCTTAGTTTTTGGTGAATAAATTATTCTTTCAAGGTCGAAAGTAAAAACCAAAATATCATAGAGAAATAACATAATATATGGTATACATTATGCTTAGTTATTTCTCTATGATATTTTGGTTTTTACTTTCGACCTTGAAAGAATAATTTATTCACCAAAAACTAAGCATACATCTTTTTAATTCATATTCGCCAAAAAATAAAACATAAGCCCGTGCCCAAAACAACAATAACCAAAAAATATAATCCAAATTAATAATTCGTTAATCCTATAATATTATCAGACCTCACAAGGTAATCAATTCATAAAAATTTCTGCTCTGACTGCTTTGTCTCAGAACTTGTCTCCTCCTATAAAATAACAACGATACGTGTTCTTTTTTTCTAATGCCAACTCTTTTCAACAGATGCTGAAAAACTTTTGTTTCAGCACCATAGTCGAATCCTTTAAATATAGGTGTTATTTCATTGCCAAACAAAATATGCTTTCCGTTGAAAAAATGTTATATCATTTTGGGGAATAGAACATTTGATGTAGTTTCACATTTTCATTACCAAACGATAATACATTGGTTTAAAAAATATATCTAGTGCAACTTGGTCCAGCCCAAATCATATTTATTCAAGTATGTAAATGGGCTTGTTCATGGGTTCACCTTTATTTTTACAAATGTAGAATTCTATTCACTCTTGTCACCAATAAATGTATATGAGTAAATAAGATCCTAAACCACCGGACCTTAACTCAATAAACACTGATGTGATGTTAATATTACTCATGGTAGAATAATAATCCCAGAAAAAATAAAGAGGAAAAATTAAAAAATAAAAGGTAAAATTGGTGGTAATAAATCATAAAATAAAACAAAGGAATTTTTTTTAGAAGTAAAATAAAAAAGATAATTATTTTTTCATATCTGATTTTTTAACTTTAATTTTTTAAATATATATTTTTTTAATTTAGGGCGGGTTAGCTGCACTTCTATGATAAACAACAATTAAATCAATTTAAATTCAGAAAATGACTAAACAAATTGAAGTCATATATTTTAAATTTTTAATCGGGTCTCCTTATCAAACATTAATAATAACAGGTGAAAATTTTATACAATTTAGTATTATGAACAAACTAAAAAAAAAGTTCTATGCAAATAAACATTATCTTGTAACTACAGCATTTGGTGGTGGAATAACTACGTCCTATGACTTGTTGCTTGTTCTTTTGCAACGCATTAAATTCTTGAGTCATAGCTAGTTTCCACTCTATAAATTTCATTGCTTGAGTAACATTTTTAGAATTTAGATTTTCTAATTTTAAATTTGTATTTTAGAGAGTAAAATATGATCTTCTACTTTTAAATAGTTTTTTTCTCATATTTATTTTTAATCCCACTTATAAAATAAATGGTAAGAGATCACACTTTACTCTTTAAAATGAAATTCAAACTTTAAAAAATCCAAATCCACATCTTTGGATAACAAATGATCATCATCAATCTAGGTAGAAGAGGCAGTGGATAAGAATGTTTTTGGTTTTGTAATGCCAGCTTTGGCTCTTGTGGTCATAGGATGTTGATTCTGAGGTTTAGGATTTTTAGGAAATGAAAGATCAATCTGAATTCCTTTAATTGGTCAGAAATAGATTGAGATTGTGATATAGAAGTAGTATGGTAACTTAAAATGTAGGAAGCTGTTCTGGTATGGCAATGTACGTAACGGAATGTGATATTCCTCTCATTTTGACCATAGAGATATAACATAAATTAATATGAACGGTCAAAATTTTGATAAACTACTTTGAGTGTACGTGAAAATCAGGAGTTCATGGTAGATTTGCAACAGGTTTTATAGTTGACAAGTATATACCCGCACACAATGTCCCTTCTATCCATAACCCATGTGACTGATATGAGATAAAAGTGTGAATGGCTGAATGCATAATTTTTAAGCAAAGCCGTTTTGTTGGGTAAACTAAACATATCATCATCATTATTAAAAAATTATTTTTCATTTTGTAACACCCTACCACACTAAGCTTTATGCTTAAGTCGTAAAACGAAGGTGGTGTGGTATTACAACCTCTAACAGAAAATGAGTACATATAATAGCAGAAAAATTATAATATGCTAGGAGCCTTGAAGAATAGGGGAAATAAAAATCGCGAGATAAAAGCGCAACGCTCAAGGAACGAGTTAACTTGCGTGCTAAGAAAACCATAACTGTCAAACATAAGATAACAGAAGTAGGAATAGAGTGTCAAAAATACAAAATAACAAGCTCCTAACTCAGCCTGCAAAGTCAAGACTGGCCGGAGAATATTTACACATATATACATACATATCCAAAACCCAAAAGTACATATACACAATCCTGCCTCTCCATAAACCTCTAAGAGGATCAAAAAGAACAAGTTATGCAGAGAGAAAGCTAAGTACATATATATACACCACTGTACAACAAAACTATACAACAACACTATCCAGTAACCCCTCCGCTTTAATAGTCCAGACGCCTAACGAGATGACTCCCGAACTGCATCTGAAAAATAACAACATAGTATGGAATGAGAATCGGAGGTTCTCAGTATGGTAAAGGTGCCACACACATAAGATATAAGGTCCTGGGAATGCCAGAGGCAATCCTAGAACGCCGACACTCAGATTATAGAGCTTAAAGTATTAAACAGAAGCCATAAAAGGTTGTTTTCTAAGAGTATCTAAAATTGACTTAACTTAACCTTAAGTCTAAACCCCATATTGCCGTTCCTCCATACCTCCACTTCCTTCAGTATTTCACAGACAGTTAAACAGATATAAGCAAGCACAAGAAAGTTACAAATACAACAAGTAACAATTACACATTTAACATGGAAAATACAGTTAGGCACACCCAACTAATGCACAAACAAGTAATTCGAGTAATATGCAGATGATGCATGCCTGTCCTACGGCTGATGAGGCTCATCTGTCGGTTATCCAGCCAACCCGACAAGTCTGAATTGTACTTAGACTGTCCCCCGACGTGCATTCCCATGAGTCTATGCATAGCTTTATCTCAAATAATTAATATTGCTCAATGGGGGTAACATTTCCGAGAATTTATATAGTGCCTGGTCACACTTACATCGTAGGGTCAACAGAGTATCGAGTTTTCAACCTGGTACACGTGGTGGCAAGTCACGACACTTAATCCAGGGAATCTCGTATCTCAGATCATTCAAATTCATAAGTCATATAAATAATTCAATTATAATTCATCAACATCCACATCATTCTCAATTGCATCTCATTCATCATCATACATTAAACATATTCAATCCTTATCCTTCATTATCACACCTCTCATTCCGTCTATCAATAGTTTCAATTCAAAACATAATTCATTCTTTTCTAAGAATCAAACTTCAAACTTAAAACATACTCATTTTCTTAATAACTTAAAATCAAACCATATAACTTTTAAATCTAAATCTCTTTTAAATAATCATATAAACAAAATCTCTAACTTTTATAAAATTTCGACAGCATCTCCTCTAAAACTCGGACTTTGCCACCCTTTTCGGGTCCAAACCTGCATTCTTTTCAATTCAACATACCCTTCCTCATCATCATAACAAATCACCACAATAAATCTACCTCAAATCAACAATTATACTCATACAATATTCAAATCCAACAACCAAAATTCAACTAAGAATCATAGTTCACAAATCCTAGGCTTTTAACACTAAATACCTCAAATCAATAATTCACCAAATCACCAGTTAACCAACAAGCACCAAACCAACCATGTTCATCAACAGGATACTAAGCATTAAATATATGCATGCAATCTAACCTATCCTATGGTCATCTAGCCTAAGTTTTCACAGAACATTATATATTAAATGTAAGAAACCTAAACCATACCTTAGCCGATTCCCAAGTATTATTCCAAGACAATTTTTCTAAAAGAACTCAGCCATCAAAACCTCATCTAATCCGCTTCCTCCAAGTTCTAGTATTCACAATTTCAAGCTCCAAATATTTATTTTCAACCTAATACACATTTATAACACATATATATCCAATTTAATATTCAAAACTCAAATTCAAAGAAAATAAAATAGAATTATCATATCCTCACCTTACCCAAGCTTCACATAAGCAAGAGTGAACGTTTCTCTCAAGCTAATTGGATCCTAAAACATCAGAAATCAAAGAAATTCAACATTCCTACTTAAAATTCGAAAATTGGGGGAAGAGAAGGTTGAGAGTGATTAAACAAGTTACCTATGAAATTGTTCCAATAGAAACGTAAAGCTCGACGCGGTAAACGTGTGGCCACAAACGGTGCGGCAATCGGAGCTTGGACGGAGGAGTTACATGCGTTGGAAAGTAACGTAAGGTTAGGGAAGGTTTTCTCTTCTCTCCCCTGCTATGGTTTCATCGTATCATTTGCTGAAATGGGGAGGAAGAAACCGTAATTTTCACTTAAACGTGCTGGGCTGGTTGGGCCCAAGGGTTCGGTTTAGATCCGGTTCAACCGGTTCGGCCCGTTCGGTTCAATTTTGGATCATTTTCTTCGAAATTGGTGTCAAAATTCTCGTTTCGATGAGCTCTATCCTAATTTGATATAATATTCACATTTCTAATCCTCCTTATTAAAAACTAATTTATTGACTAATTATTTACTAATTTAATCGGGGTTTACACATTTCATATACATCAATTTCCCTCTATTCCTCCTAACTTTCTTCTTTGTTTCTTAAATTAATCAATAACTCATAAGTTTCACAATTAAAATCATATTATATTAAATTTAGTTGGTATTAGGAAAAAAATTAAACTAGAAGAAATCAATGATTAAATGAAAACCATTTGAATTTCAATTAATTGGATATAAATCAAAGAATCCAATTACAAATTTTAACATTTATATTTATAAATTTAAATAGTATTTAATTGTAAACTATAATTAAGTGTACGATAATAAATCATTTGTTTAATTTATAAATTTTAGATATCAATATTTAAAAAAAATGAATAATTAATTTTAATAACAGTAAAAATTTTATCACTAAAAATAATATGATAACATATCATAAATATGACTAAATAAGAATATTATTTTCCAATCTCAATAAAGGTTAACGAATATATCACCAAGATGAATAAGTCATTAATTTGCATAAATGCTAAATCATGATATTAGAAAAAGTGATTTAATTTTTTTTATAATAAAAAATTTTCTATCATTATTTTTAAAAATAAATATTTTTATAATTAAAAAATTAATTATAAAATAATTTATTTAATTTATAAGCTATTTTTAATACAAATCTTTATGTTTAAGGTCAATTTTAAATTTGTATCTTTTTAATGTTTTTAAAAAATTACAGATTTAAGTTTTTTACTATTTTAAATATTAACAGATCAATCACTGACGTACATTATTAGTAAAATATATAACTTGTTACATTTTTATGTCGGTCTTGTAAATTTTTTGAAGGCATAAGACAATAAAATAGGTTGACTTTAATATCATTAGAATCTAAATATAATTATTCAAGTAAGCACTACTAATTATGTTAATAAAAAAATTTTGTAAAAAAAATGTGATTTATATTTTAAATCTTTTTGAGTAAATTCATTTCAAAATGTAGGAATTAGACTCAATTATGCTACATTTTTAAATGAAATATAGAATTTCACAACAAAATTAACATTCATTAAGAAAATAAATTTTAGGGGTGGCAAGATCACTATTTGGCGGACTAATTCCTCTTCCGTCTATTGAAACGGTCCTAAATTTCTATCCCGTCCTACTTAATGGCAGTTTGACGGGCTCTTTTTCTCTTTTTGAAAAATTATTAAACCATTAAAATAAACAATATATAATTTCATGAGTATTTCAATAAATTTATAATTTCTAAAGATATAAAAAATTATAATTAAATTCATAAACATTAAAGTATTTATAATTCTAAATATCTAATATACATAATGATCAACCAAATTTTTTAAAATAAAATAATAAAACCAATATTGTTTAAAATATATAATTAAATATTGTCCAACTCTATCTAATCAATCAAACATAGTCTAAAATATATAATTAAACATAGGTTAGTGAAGGTTGTAGAAGAGTTAGAGAAGGGGGTTGAATCTATGACATTCTTTTAAGTTACTGTAATAACCCTTTTAAAACAAACTTGCTGTCTAAAACTATTTGAACTAAGCGGCGAAAAATTTATGAGACAATTTCATTTTATCTCATGAATATAAGAAAACAGGACAGAGTAGAAAAGAGAAAAGCTAACACTATCAATTAGCACACAAATGAACTGAAATAAACCAATATTATTTAATGATGGTACCAGAAAAAATCAGAACCAATAAAGATGTTAGCAAAATGTTGGTGTTATTGATAATGACGATAACGAAAGAAAGAGGAGGAGGAGGAGGAGGAGGAGGAGGAGAAGGAGGAGGAGGAGGAGAAAATGGAAAAGGAAAAAGAGAAGGAAAAGGAGAAGGAAACGGAGAAAGAGAAGACGCATGATTTAAAAAGCGGTTATAATAACTCAGTTTGATTTGGTTAGAAAATTTGCTTGAATGTAGAGTTTTATTCTAATAATTAATAATTATTCAATTAGTTTTCATGTAACAATAATATTCTTGAACGACATGTGATATTCTTGAACTTAGTTACTATGTTTTTTAAATTTTCTCTATTAAAGTGTGTAGGAGACATATTTTTAGCAATAATTTTCTCCTCACATAAAATAAGAAAAACTTTGGTAGTATAATAATTTAATCTAGCTTTTTCAGTTATTTGTCAGTTGAATTTTTTCATTAGTTAGTTTAGAAATTAGTTTTGGAAGCATGCTATTTTGTGTAATTATAAAATAAGACAATATCAAAATTATATTTATATGTAATTTTTTATTAGTATTTTTAATAATACAAAACAAAAAAGTAAGAACTAACTAATCAATAAAATCAGTGTCATAGAAATCAAACTTATTAAAATACTAATAAATACTAATCAAACAAAAAAATTAAAAAAATTTAAAATTATAAAAACAATATAACTTTGTAAAAATAGAAAACAAAAAATTAGAAAATAAATTTATAATTAATCACAAATAAATAATTAAAAAATAAAACTTTAAAATTACTTTGAATTAATCAATACTCTTAAAGCTTCACGTTAATTCCTGTAAGTCAAACTTAAATTAATTTGTATATACATCTTATATGATTAATTAAATGTGTAACTAAAATTAATAATCAAATACAATAAAATATGACAATTTGAGGAGTTCTTCTAACGGAATAATAAGAATTAGAGAGCAATACTAACAAAATACCAATAACAATATGAACTCTATTCTTTTGAATATCAGTGTTTAATTTGGATTGAATAGAATGAAAATGATATATCTATAGATCAGAAGGTGTAAAATTAGTAAAGAATAATCTTAAAATGTGTTTTGTCTTAAATTAAAATGAGAATAGGTGTAGAAAAACATTAAAGGAATATACAAATATAAATGTGAAGGGGATTAGATGAGTAGGATATGAGGTTTAGAATTTAGAGAAAAAATTAAGATTTAGAGAAAAATTAAGGATTTGGAGAAAAAAAATAAAATTAAAGATATAAAATTATAGTTATTAATTATAATAAAAGATATTTTTGATAAATAAAATATTTAAAAGTTGATTTTGTTTTTATGTACTTCAGAAACCAACTAGCCATCGATTCTTGTTCTCAAATTGGTCATTTACGTCAAGTCGTCAATTCATTATCAAATTCAAGGATTTTTTTAACATTTAGTACTTCACTACACGATAACAATAAGTTTGGCAACTTGTTCGTACCTATCATACCATGTTCCTCTCTTTTCGACTGGTACATGAGATAATTTTCCTAAAATATATAGTCGCATAACTTTTTGTTTTATTATATTAGCAGTTATTATTAAAATAGAGTGCAGGCATTGTAGTTATCTTCTGCGTGCATAATAAACTAGTAACTGAGTCTCTGATTCCATTTGTTTTCAACTACCTGAAGACCGCTTCTTATTTATGGTAGGAGCTGTACTTAGTTTATTTTTTTCTTCGTCCACGCCAAAGTTAAAATCAGCTAATCAGCTATATTTCATTCAATCAATGTGTTGTGTGCTTGTTTCATTCTATCCGTGAAGTTATGTAAGCACATTGTATATCTGATTAGTTTGGGTTAGTAAAACACGGATATATACACGTTAATAAAAATAATTTTTATTAGGTTTGGACTAACTTAATTAGACTTAATTACCAACAAAATTTAAATGTATAATAGGACCGTTTTGCAAAAGGCCATCTTTTTTTATGAGTATACAATCAATTTCAATTTTTCCTGGTTAATTTTATCAGCCTACAGATCTTGCTGGTTTAAAAAAATGCCTATCACCAAAATGACCAAAAACCCCATCACCTTTAAAATATAGCGTATTGCACATTTGCCCGTCTCCTTTTTATTCTGTTTGCCTCATTCCCCGTTTTGCCATCGATACACTTTCCTAGTTTCTTCAACTGGAAAAAAAAAAAAAAAACCCTAACACGGAAAAGAAAAGCCAATAATAAAACTTACCGTTTTCTTCGTTACCGGTGGATATGACGGTATCCTCTCTCTTATTCACCGCGGCTGCCGCCTCAGCTGCTGCCCTAATCATGTTGTACAAGGGTCGCCGCAAGAGCCTCCTTCAAAGCCCCCACATCGGGGACCTTACAACGCTCTGTCCACCATCCGAACGCGAATGTCCATGTGGTAAGATCCTATTCGTTTCCCGAATCAGAACGTCAAAAGCCCTGGCGCAGCAACTACGCGATATGTTAGCCTCAAACGGTATTATTTTAGATCTCGTAGATACGGTTGATTACGAACCCGAAGACCTAGCCAAGGAGAACCTCGTCCTTATCGTTGCTTCAACTGCGGAACATTGGAACCGATATCCGCTACGAGGGCCTATCATCACGAAAGACATCATCCTACGTATCGCAGCAGAGGAGTTCGCCGAGTGGCTCAAGGAGAGAGTAAGGAGCTTTGAGGGTGAAGTGTTTGCTGTGAAGGCTTGCACTTTCAGTGCGTTTGGTGTGGTCGGTAGGTTTTCCGAAGATGGCAAGAATTTGATGGCTAAAGCCGCCAATCACATTAGGGATTTGGGTCACGCTACTCAATTCAACAATGATTTTGATTTTGACAACTGGTGGCAAAGGGCTGTTGGGATTTTGAAAGGTGCAGTTTTGGAAGATACAGTGTCTGATGGCAAGTGTGAGGAATCTGAACCTGAGGTCGGTTTCTGCATCCTCTTATCAACACACCTGCCAATTGAATCAGTTAATTGTTCTAAACTAATTCTTGATTTAATATTATCTTGGATAATATAGTTGTTTCCCAAATTTCAGGATGTTTCTTGTTCCGATCCAAAGCTACTCATGCCGCAGCGATTCTATGTTTTTGTGGAAAATTTTGAGGAAGAGGTATATACGACCTACACACGCAGGATGTTAACTGTCACTGAGGCGAACTTGATGAAGAATGGCTCTGTTGATCTTGAAGAAGCAGATCCTGTTGCTCCTCAATGGCCTCTTGCCAAAAGTATAAGAGTTGATGAAAGGTTACCAATGTTTCTAGGATTCTGTTCCGTTGGTGGTGTCTTGTACTTCGCAGGTGGTATGGTGCATTGGATTCTTCCAAAAAAATATCAGGTAGGCTCGGACGTTTATTACCCCAAAAATTTGTGGTGCCTCGAGAATGATGGCTCTACTTGGATTTCGAGTATACGTGGTAACACATTCAAGAACGGAACTTTAGTAGTCCCATACCATGGCAAGTTGTTAATCTTTGGGGCTGATTGGGTTGAGATCTACGACCCAAAATCAGATTACTGGGATAGAAGGGAAGTGACTTATAAGGACTTTTTTCAAGGATATATGGATCTTCAATGTTATTTTCTGTGGAAGGACAACAGCACTAAGAATCACAAGACCCTCCTTTTCTTGTATTTTTTTGATGATAGGCAACAATCACTCATGTCATATGATGTTGAAGCAAACATCTGGAAACCCATTGAGTGCCGGTTTCCGCCAATTCGTGATGATGTGTACGTTCCTAGGAAACTCCTTCGCTTGGGATCCACTGATTATCTACTCATTATTGATTTCGCCGCTACTTGGTACGTGTACGACTTGTCTAAGAAGATCGTCTTGGCAGATCTGCATATAGGTGGTCTTGATGATACTCTGCTGGTGTTGCATGTTTTCTGTTGTCATTGCACCCGGAAAGAAAGTCTGGTCTGTATCTTCATGGAACCATGTCTAGACTATGATCTTCCTGACTTTGTTCCTTATGCGAGAGTAAAGCTCCAAATTGAAGGTATTTTTTCTGCCGAGGTTGAATCCAAGGGTGATTTAAAACTTGGTCCCTATTCCCAACTCCACATGTGAGCATGCGCCTTTCTCTATCTTCTTTGCTTATATTATACTGTCTCAAACTTCCTGAACCTATCCATTGAACTTTCCTTGTTTACTTTTAACCCTTTGAACAGGTTTGCTGTTGGAGACGAAGACATTGAAGGGAAGAATGTAGCTTAGTTGTTGTTGTTGTGGTAGCCATTTGGAATGTGTTTCCTTGAACTTATTGGAATTTTATCGTTAATGACCGCTAACAATAACTTATGAGTTAAACTTTTAAACTTGTTTAATTGATTGCTTGATGTGTTAGTAGGCTCTTAGAATCATAAACATCCCGTGACTCTTCCTTTTTTATATATAATAGTTCTTGTCTTTCTTTATTAGTGGGTTCTATTAATAGTTATAGGTTCTAGAATACTTGTTCAGGACGCTTTGATCGATAGGTGAAGATTTTGGATTTGAACATTCACAGCATCTATTATCTATTAATATATAATAGGAGAGTAGTAGTAGGTTCAATGCTTGACAAGTTTATAGGCTAATTGATCAACAAGTGATACATTCTGTAGTAGACAAGTGTTTTATTTGAATGGTTGACAAGTGTCTTACTAATTCAAAATTCAAAGATAAAAATATAGTAAATAATAGATATAAACAAAAAACAAGTAGGACAGCAACTTTTCCGCGTAACCCTCATCTGCAAAAGCATTAGATAGAAGTGAATCTGTAAATACAAATAAGAGGCGACCCTGTGAAGTAGCGTCGAGGGCGCCAGATCCTGTGGCGTCTCTGGACAAGCAGCACCTCATCCTTTTCTCCGTCTTTGTCTGCATCATCCTCTTGTGCAGCCTGTGGGGGTGGCCTAGATGGTCCTGCCTCAGAATGTGGGGGTGGCCTAGATGGTTCTACAACAGCTTGTGGGGCAGCTGTGTAGGCGAATGGAGGAATACTACCCAAAGCAAAATGCTCCTGCATCGGGCTTGACGGAGGTTCATTCAGGTCCACATCTAGGTGTGACTGGGACCGATGACATGTGATCTCTGACATGGTGCCTCATCCTCCTGCATGATGATGTTAATCTCCTCCAGGAAGTGTGATCCTCCAAAGTCTGCATTAAGACCATCACTGGTCAGCAGGTCTGACAGAAGCTGACCTAGACTAAGGCTTAGTTTGGTAAAACTTTTACTTTTCTAGCTGGGTCTGTTGATTGTACATCTGTATTGTCCCTAATGGTATTGCTTTGATGTACTGCTGAGTGGGAAGTGGCAACATTTGATTTTTGTGCAGAAGAAGAATTTTAAAAGAGTAGCTTTCTTTTTGGTTTTGATGTTTTACCCGGCCTCTTTGGGATGATGTCCGATTTATTTAGTAACAGTCTTCTTTATTTTTTGTATTTGTAGGTGTAGCCTTTATATCTCGCCATGTTATTAAGAATATGCGGACCAAAGTTTCTCCAAATCTTCGTATCTGGGTAGATAATATTGTTCTTTGCTGTATCCTTGTTACTGATAGTGAGTATTATGAAGAATTCCGTAGACACCATCACTACAGGAAACACGGAGGATAGCGGCCAGAAATTGCTTGCGGTTTTTCTATTGTGCAGCAATTTGCCAAGATAATTGTGATTGGCGTCCGATCTCTCCAATGTGACGCATATTCAATTTGGATAGCGTTGATTCGATGAAGCCCCGCAGCTAACCCTAACCCAATTTCACCCAAAATCAGTTCAAAACTTCAAATTACCCAAAATATATAGTGGAGAACCCGTGAAAGGAGAGTGGAACCCTGTTCTCTGCTCCACCGTGCGCCGCTGTCTCACCGTGGAGTCGCGTGGCTGCTGACTCAACCTTCTCTCACCGCCGCTCCTCTCACCGTGATGCCGGCGCTAAAGCGCAACCTGAAGGTGAACAAGCCCGTGCTATGCAAGAATCTGAAGCACTCCGTGTCTCTTCCGTGGCCGCAACCTCACACTGTTTAGCTCCCACTTTTCCCCGAACTTCCCCTCCCATCAGAATATTCTCCTCCTTTTCCCATAAAGATTCAATTTTGATCCCACCCACCAAGACCCATCTCTACGCTTCCTTCTTCTGCACCCTTATTTGCCTCTACGTGGTCTGTGGCAGGTTTTGCAAAGCCTCTTGTGCTTTCTCTTCCATGTGTGGACTTGGTCTTGTTCCTGTTTTGCCTTTGTGGAATAGGCTCTTGTATGAATTCAATGCTTCTGGTTTTGTTTCTCAAGTAAAGGTTCTGTTTTATTTTTTGGTCTTCCGTGGTGTTGTGCCTGATGTTTTTAGTGTCAACATATTGGTTCATTCTTTATGCAAAGTTGGAGAATTGGATTTGGCTTTAGAGTATCTTAGGAGCAATGATGTTGATACTGTTACGTATAATACTGTGGTTTGGGGTTTATGTGTGCAAGGATTGGAAGATCAGGGGTTTGGTTTGTTGTCTGAGATGCTGAAAAGAGGGATATGTGTTGATTCAATTACCTGCAAGATCCTGGTTAAGGGGTATTGCAGAATTGGATTGGTTCAATATGCAGAGTGGGTGATGTACAATTTAGTTGATGGGGGTATTCCAGAAGATGTTATAGGCCTCAACACATTGATTGATGGGTATTGTGAAGCAGGACTGATGAATCATGCCTTGGTTTTGATGGAGAACGGCTGGAGGGGTGGCATCAGGCCTGATATTGTTACCTACAATACTTTGCTCAAAGCTTTTTGTAAGATGGGCGACATTGTGAGGGCCGAGTCTCTTCTCAGTGAGATTTTGGGGTTTCAGAATGATGAAGAATTTGGTCAATTGAAAAACCGTTTTGTTAAAACTAAGGCTGAGATAAGAGACTTGCAGCCAACACCTTCCGCGTACACAACAGTAATTGATGGGTATGCTAAGCATAGTGGAATTGAAGAATCCCTTTCTCTGTATGAGCGAATGATTATGAACGGGATCATACCTGATGTGGTTACTTGTAATTCAATTATCTGTGGACTTTGCAGGCATGGCAAATTAAATGAAGCGGCAGTGCTACTGAGGGAGATGTACACAATGGGTTTAGACCCTAATCATGTCTCGTACTCTACAGTTTAATTATTCCTTGTTCAAATCGGGGAGGATAATTATTCCTTGACTCTGTTTTCTGTTCCCAGAATCTTAGATATAGCATAAACTTGTTATCTTGTGCATTTTTGTTGTTTTTATAGAATATGCACACAAACTGTTTGCTAGTTTTCCTCAGTGAAAAGTGGAGGAGTTCAACCTTTTATTTTCATGGATTTAATAAGCACTTGTGTGATTCTTTCTCTTTCGAAGTTTTAGTTTGGCTTCTGTTGAAAATTTCATGAAATGTTTGTTCTTTTTCTGAGCAGGCAGAGGAAGGCAGTGATGAAGTCTATTGCCAGGTCTTGTTGGTTCCTGAAAGTGAGGTGAGATTTATACACGACTATGAATTCTGAATTATGAATTTAGGATATTTATGATCTTAATTTGTTTTAGTTTAGATTTGAAGAAGACATTGAGAAACATACTTCAAATTCTCTCAACATTTTAGTACTACTCAGTGCCTAGACCTTAGGGGTCAATTAAAAGTAAGATTGACTAAGCTTTGCTTAATTTAGCTGCGTGTCATGTTTCTGGGAACCAAATAACACAAAAAGTACACAATGGTACCTGTGTATTTGTCTATGTTACCTAGCTCTTCAACTTTACTTTCTAACTGGTAAAAGAGAAGTACAAAGTTTCTTGTTAGAAGAGTGAAAGGGAAAGGAAAGATATGTGTTTACTATTAACTGAAGCATCTCTATTAGTTGATTTCTTTTATTCAAAAAACAAAAAAAGGATGCTTGAACTTGGTTACTATAATTGTAGCAAGTGGAGAAAAACTTGCGGCATGGGGTAGTTGATGCTGATGGTGAAGATGATACTGAAGCTGTGGTGAAGTCAACAACACCCCATATGTTTTGCAAGACTCTTACTGCTTCTGACACTAGCACTCATGGTGGATTTTCTGTGCCTCGTCGAGCAGCTGAAGATTGCTTTCCTCCTCTGGTAAATTATGAACTTTGAGGCACTCCTTTCTCCTTGTCAAAGAGAACTGTTCAAATAATGTATCCTACTTTTATATGCTGCAGTCAAGTCTGATCCTCTAAATGTTCTGTTGATGTGGTGAAGTTAGCAGATCTAAGACTTTTGTTCGTTCATTATCTTTATAACAATTTGAAATTATGTTTTATTGCTCACTTTAGGATTACAGTCAACAGAGGCCTTCACAAGAGCTTGTGGCGAAGGATTTGCATGGCCTTGAATGGAGGTTTAGACATATATACAGAGGTATCTCATTCATTACCATTCTTATGTGTCTGCATGCGCGGAGTAATCATTTCTTGTCTTTTTATGAGCAGGGCAGCCACGGAGACATTTGCTCACAACTGGATGGAGTGCATTTGTGAACAAGAAGAAGCTTGTGTCTGGAGATGCTGTGTTATTCCTTAGGGGTGACGATGGAGAATTAAGACTAGGGTCGAGCAGCACTCCAACCAGTCCGTCGCCGAGCAGCAGTCCGTCGCCGACCAGCAATCCAGTCTTCTTCACCAAGCCCTCTCCTGCAAAAAGCAACTGAACAATGTCTTCTTTGGAGGCTAGAGTTTGTGCTTGGTTATAATTTTTTTTACAGTAATTAATGTATATATTGTCAACAAAATCCTAGTCTGCAATATTTTTAGTGATATTTGTACTTGATTTAGTGGGATTTTTAGTGATATTATGCTTGATTTAACCTGAATAATTGTTTTTAGAAATTCTGTTTGTGCTTCTGTTTTTAGAAATTCTGTTTGTGGGATTTTTAGTGATGTTGTGCTTGATTTAAATTCTGTTTGTGTGATTTTTACTGATATTGTGCTTGATTTATATTTTTAGTGGGATTTTTAGTGATATTGAGCTTGATATTGTGGTACTGTTATGTGAGTTTCTTATCTTTTAATTTCTTCCAATTTACTTTTGTTTTGGTTATTTCTTATTTTCTGTGAGTGTTGTCCACTTGTATAGGGTAGCTTTCCAATTTATCAACCATGAATGATATCAGTTTTCCTCTATCTCATTTTCTCTCGAATTCTGGTTGAATGTTTATCAAATCAAGTTCTTGTATCTTTTATTCCTAAAAATCAAGTTCTTGTATCTCATTTCCACACTAATATTGATACCAAAAATCACTGACAGTGAAATATGCAACCAATAATAAATGCAATTCTTTGAGCAGTCAGATTAGAGAACTTGTTAAGATCATGATGCTAGATTCTGCAGATTACTTATGGAATTGATGCTCTAATACATGAAGTAGTTAAGGTTACATTTGTAAAACATAATCCATCTTCAGTTTTTTTTTTTTTTTTTTTTTCGGTTATATTACTACAAGAAAATTTGTCTTTTACCATGTTTTAAGTGTACTGAAAAGCTAAAAAATGTGGCTATAACAGTAAAGAGCATTTTGGCAAGTGGTGGTGTTTCCGTGTCACCAGTTGTGGAAACTATATAAAACTAAGAGCATTTTGGCACCAGATTTTTGTATGTATATCATGGTAACATATTATATTATTATGAAGTTATTAATAATAAGAATGCATGGTAGTTGTCTTACTTAATAATTTAATGCCTTAGTCTTAGTTTAATAGTTTGTTTGGAACTTTTATTGTGTCTTTTTAAGTCTCTAAGATGTAACAGAACTGCAAGTTGAGGAAGGCTTCAACTGTGGCATGAAATATCGTGACATTTGATATTTCACATTGCAAAGGTCAATTTATAATATAGTGTATATATTTGTGCCGGTTCTACACTAATTGCCCCTTTGAATTTAGTTTAAGACTTTGAAATATGGTCTATTTATAATATAGTCTATATGTTTGGTGCAAGATGTTGAAGTTGTTATCCAATGGTTTTGTTCTACATAAGTGCATATATATATATATATGGCTGTATATAATTAAAAATGCTAATTTTTCATAAGCTGCTTATGAGCTGTTCGAAAAAACCGACCGAATCAAACCGCTGTTGGTTCGGTTCGGTTGTTCAAACAGCAGCCAACCGAATGGTTGGTATCAATGTACAACCGATCAGGTCGATTCGGTTGGTTTTCGGTCCAAAACCGAACCAAACCGAACCGATTACACTCCTAGTTTTGCGGCGGTTTTAAAACCGCTGCAAAATCAATTATCTGATTTGTAGCGGTTGTGCCAGCGGTTTCTTAGAATCGCCGCTAAATCATATAACCAACTTCTGATAGGCGACGTTTAACGAACTGCTGGAATTCCGTTTCGCGGCGGCTTAAAACCGCTGCAAATCACTCTAAAAAGCGCCGCAATTCCCCGTTTCCTTTGTAGTGCATAGCATCTGTGAGAATAAAAAAGAGAAGAGAAACTATGTGTTAGAGCCACCTTACTCAAAGGAGAGAGTGTGTTTCCCCCGTTTAGTAGATTTAGAACGACCCTTCTTTTACGCCTATGACTGCTTCTTTGCTAGGTTAAGCGTCTGACTTCCTTTTACTCCATTTGATACATGATTGTCAAATTTTAAACTACGACTTGGGCAAAAATTTCTGTCTAAATGTTTTTGCCCAAAATCACAATTTGATTTTCAAATAAAAATTTAAGAATGATCATACAAACATGTCGAAGCTTGGATTGTTAGCTATGTTGAACTTTTGAACCATGATCTACTTTATACCGTTGACATGCTTGGTGCCATTTATAGATGTAGGTCTCTTCTTAGTCAATTTAATCTGTTATATTATTCGATAATTTATTATTAGGGCAATTTACGCATCTAAATTGTTTGAGCCTCAATATTACGCAAATATATTGTTTCCAAATTCAATACGCAAATGCATTGTTTCACTATTTTATAGGTGTGCATAAACCGCTACTACCTGTTGCGGTTTATGTGTGAGAGTGTGTGAGTGTAAACCGCTGCTGCCAGCAGCGGTTTACATGCGTGTGTGTGTGATTGTAAACCGCTACTGGCAGTAGCGGTTTACGTGTGTGTGTGTGTGTGTGTGTGTGTGTGTGTGTGTGTGAGTAGTAGCGGTTTACGCGTGTGTGTGTGTGTGTGTGTGTGTGTGTGTGTGTGAGTGTAAACTGTATTGCTAGTAGCGGTTTACGTGTGATGTTTTGCCTATATAAACCGTGGTTGTAGCCGCGGATTATGCATTTAGATGGTTTGTGGAGTTTTTTAGAGAGAGAAAATTCTAGAGAGAGGTCAGAGCAAGTTGTGAGCGGGCCCGAGGTTTCTCAGTGGCGACTTCTGGCGAGTTATCATGGCAGACAGGACCCTGTACCGACTGAACGGTGTTGCGCATATTGCCGGTTCTATTGGTGACGAGGTTAGTTAACATTTATTTTTTTCCAGGCTTTGCATATGTTAGTCAGAAAAATGGTAGGTTAGGTAGACAAATTAGAATTTATAGATTATTTCCTCTAGTTTGAAATTAGGCTTCGCATGCTAGCATGTTAGTTCACTGATTTTGGTTTAGTATTTTGAGTTTTTCTTGGTAAGTTATAAATATGCCTAGTTACCTGAATTTCAAATCCCTTCAATGAATGTTATGCTACATGGTGTTGGTTTAGTCTAGGGAAAGGGATAGTTGACGTTAGTGAATTATTATAGTTTGTTTAGGATATTTGTATGATATGAAGTTTTAAATTTTAAAGCTTTACAATATTTTAAAATTTCTGGATGTTATTTAGTAAAGTATGTGTGTTGTTATTTTCCCTATCGTGACTAGGGAATTTTTTTTAATACTATATAGGAGAATTTGTTGATGGTTTAAGGTATTCGTATACGGTTAGATATGGGAATTTGTTCAAGGATAGGAGAATTTAATTGGACTCTGTTTTTCTTTATTGTTCTGTGCAGCACACTAGGTGTATATACAGTGTGAGACGGCAACAGAATATGCCCATGCATGAAAGGATCATCCCGTATTTAGAGAGGGCTGGATTCCATTTGGCAAGGCTAAACAGCCAATGGTTCTGGTTGGATGAGCCACTTGTTAGTGCGTTCGTTGAGAGGTGGCGTCCTGAGACGCATACATTCCACATGCCTTTCGGAGAATGCACAGTGACATTGCATGACGTGGCATTTCAGCTAGGGCTGCCTGTGGATGGGGAGGCTGTGAGTGGTTGCCTTGGTGAGTTTGCATCAGCATTCTGCTGTTGGCCGATGGCTTCCAAGTTCAAAGAAGAGAGGTGGGGAGGGTACTTCTGTGTTGCAGAACCGGAACCTCCATGGGCTGAACGTCTACCTCTTGGAATATCATCATCACTTTCCCCACCAATATCGACAGGCTCCTCATCCGAATCATCATCAAACAGTGCATTCTCAACTCGATCCGGTCCGGCATGGCATTCAAAATTAGGAACAACAGGACCAACATATGCATGAACAGCCCCAGCACGTTCGGGCTCCACATTCGGAACTGCCACTGCTAACACAGGCATCGATGTTGATGCACCACCAGCTGGGGTCGACTGAGGATTAGGTGCCGATGCCCCAGAGCTATTCACACCATCTTTCAACTTCGCAAACAGCTCAGTTACCCTCACCTCCGGAAAACTACGCCTGCAGTGAAACAAGACCTGCAAGTCTTCATCCGACCCGATCACGAAGGTCTCATATCTCACACCAGTTGAGATAACATCAATGGGAATCTTGTAAAATAATTTTTTTACCCACTTCGTCCCACACGTACCGAGCTTCCGTAATATGCTTTACTTAATCTCCGCCAACGTATTCGATAATCAGATAAAAACACTAAGTGGTTCTCTATATGTGAATTTTACACCATGTCTTTTGCTCTTTTGAATTTTTCCAGAGCAGTGAAGCAGAGCCACAAAACTATCCTCCCCCTCCATTTGTGAATAACACTCTACCTCTCCACATTTGGTCCCTCTATGGTTTATATAGGCAGACCTATTTAGCCCATCACACGTAAACTGCTACTACCAGTAGCGGTTTACACTCACACACACGCACGTATACCGCTGCTGGCAGCAGCGGTTTACACTCACACACTCCCACACATAAACCGCGGCAGGTAGTAGCGGTTTATGCACACCTATAAACCGCTACTGCCAGTAGTGGTTTACATAAAATAGTGAAACAATGCATTTGCGTATTGAATTTGGAAACAATGTATTTGCGTAATATTGGGGCTCAAACAATTTAGATGCGTAAATTGCCCTTATTATTATATTGACTGAAATTGATAGATATAATGTTAATTCCAAACGTTACTCATTATTTAGGATAAATTATTTAAATAAATTGTTTGAAAATTAAATTTATTCGATTATAACTTTTTAATACAGTAAAAAAATTACAATTTTTTTATATTTATAGAAATTGCTATCGAGTGTAATAATTTTTAATTGAACTAATCTACTATAAAATGTAACGGTCGAATTTTGTGCTGAACAAAACCACTATAGAAATAGCGGTTTTTGAAAAAAATTTATTAACCAAAAACTGCAAATGATTATAACAATTTCTGAAAGAATACTGCTTTCAAAAATTGAAGGTTTGAAAAAAAAAAAAAAAAAAAATATATATATATATATATATATATATATATATATATATATATATATATAATTTGGTATGTCCAAGCATGCAACTCTACTTTAACTCATTGAGGACTACATTAGAAGATGATATAGTATTTAATTACGTACAGAATAGTATGTAACAAAGACAAAGTATTAATGATCTTCATATTTTTGTTCTAATAATTTTCTATGTTATTTTCTTTTTGATAAAATGTATTCATATCTTGGTGTATGTTAGCTAGCAGATAGTTTTTTAGATATAACAAAATACAATTAATTTATATTTGAAATATAATTATTATATTACATCAAGGAGAGAGAACAATAAAATTATATTTTAAAATTAATTATCTTATTTAAATTATAATTAAGAATTCGTTTTATATACCCTGATAGTATATAGTGTATAATATAAAGTAAAAATATTTAACTTAATCACAATTTTTACGATAATTATATGTTTAACTTGATCTTAAATAAGTTTCAAATTAAAGAATTAAGATATTTTATTTTCTCAAGTATTACATTTTCTTACAACTTAATATAAAAAATAAAAAATAAAGGAACATTGGTTTGATTGCTATATCAAAATAAAACCATTTAAAAAATTTATACTATTTTTTATATCAAAATAAAAGTTTACATCAAAATAAAACTATTTATAAAGGAGACCATTGTGCTACTATCATAGGATTTTTTTTATATATATTTTACCACTCTATTTTTATTATTAAATTTGTATTTAACATTATGTGTGGTATGAAATATGTTTTAATTCTATTTTGATTTTATTTTTATATGATTTGTTAATTTTTTTTTTTTGGATAGTACAACAAGTTCTAGATCTCATTACAAGAAAAGAAAATTCTAGTAGGAGTAGCAAATAAAAAATAGCAATAAAACATACATGACTAATATTTTATATTTATTTTTTATTTTTACCTACCATATCATACATAATAAAATACTAAACACTAATTATACAATAATTTTTTTTGATATTGTCATCAAAATTATTGTAAATTAAAATTTTATTAAAAGGTATTTATTATTATTATTATTATTTATAGATAATTTTTCTATACATAAACCGATACTGAGTTAGTTGCCCTATTATATATAAGGATCAAAATAAATATATATATAAAAAATAAAACACTATCAGATATGCTATGATATTTGTTTTTTATATTGACTGCCTATTACAAACTGTACACAAACCTAATATTAATTATAGGAAATCTCACTCCCAAAAGCACAAAATCCAATTTTTTTTTATCAATTTTTGAAGTGAAAAAATGTGGTTTTTTTTATTTCACTATTGTTTTAGAAAAATTAAAAGTAACTCAGAAAAATTAAAATTCTAAAAGAAGATATTGACAAAGAGAGTGAGACAGAGAGCACTTGAAAAGAGAGAATTTAATAAAAAATCGAACAGATATAATAATAGAATTCTTTGTTATGGCTACGTCATTCTGTCGCTATAATGACATAACTGTTGTAAAAAATTTCATTATTGTCTACTCGATCTTTTGGTGAATTCTCTCTCTTCAAACTCTTTTTCTTATTCTCTTTATCATTATCTTCTTGGAAAATTATAGCGTACAGAGGTAATGTTATACAAATTTGAAGAGATTTTGTGTTGTTAAAAGTTGTCATGACAAGTGGTGTGTTGATAGTTGTAGAGGAGCAGCTCGACAGAGGTGTTTCAGGCGTTGTGGGCCTGGGAGTTCTTGGAGCCGTGCTAAGTGGTCATAACTCATAAGGAGGGAAGCCCGTAACGGGCCTTGGATGTGGGTTCCGTAACCGTTATTGTATAGGAAATGGACTATGGAGAAAATAAGTTGGACCAAGTATGTATACATTGTTAGTGGGTTTAAGGAATTAGAGTTTCACGTGCCCAAAATAAAAAGGGAATGAGAGTTTCAGGATTGTTAGAACAGGGAAAAAAATGTCAAGAATAGTAAGATTGGGTTTGATTTAAATGTCTTCTCCTTCTTGTGATTTTTGCAACAAAAACTTATGTAGACTTAATTAGATACAAATTAATAATGAGCATGTAAAAAAATAAAGAATAAAATAGCATAAATTAAGTATATTTAAAAATTAATACATTTTATACCTAAAAAAAATCAACACATTGTTGCTGGATGTGATAAAATGAAGATGAAATTTTACATAGTCATGGATAAATGTTATTACTTTTGTTTATTTTGTAAATCGTATTTAATTCGAAGGCAGTATGAAAAAATGATAAACCGAGAACTTGTTATGACTATGACTAATTTTGATATATGAAAAATTATCCTTTTAGATTTTATATTTACGAAATTAAGCTATATTTTTATTAATTTTGTAAATTTATTAATGTTTATTTTTGTTATATCTTATGTCAGGTAATGTTTGACTTTTTATGTTATCCTTCGTTAAAATACAAGTTTTATTATATTTAGAAATTAAGGTATTATTTATAAATTTAGATTCTCTAAATTTTGAATTTTCATTCTAGAAGGTAAAGTGTGATCTCTCACCTTTGAATAATTTCTCTCTCATATTTTCTCTTAGTCCCTACTTATGAAATAAATAATGAAAGATTACACTTTATACTTTACACTTTAAAGTAAATTTCAAAATTTAGAGGATCTAAATCCATCATTTATTATTGTATTACCACATAAGATTTTTATGTATGTTGTAATTTTTCTAAATTTGAAAAGTATTTTTAGCTGTCTCTATTCGGTGAAGACTTACTGACGTTACTCTCTAATTAATATTATGAGTTTCATTAATAATCTCTGTTATTATGGTTATAATTGGACTCCGAAATATATCTCGTTGACATCAAAAAAAGGGTTCCTACAATGACTGCTTCTTGTGTGTCGTGCTATGGGTTTCTCGTTAATTCGACCAGTGCGTAAAACCTGCGAAGAAGACAACGACGCTCAAGTCAGGGTCAAACTTCAGAATGCTTGATATCTAAAGACACGGTGTTTTTTTTTTGTCATTGTATTGAAACATGTGATGCCCCTCTATAGCTCGCAAGGGGCTGTATTTATTGTCATGTTGCGGTAATCAACTTAGAAGCGTAATCTGAGAGTGATGGTGCTTCTATAATGGTGTGAAACGGCTGTTTGTTTAAACTAATTGGAAAATAGTTGCTCAGAGATTGAGAGGCTAGTAGACAACCTTTGAATCAATATCCATATTCGTCACTCGATTGATGGATCTTCCGCTCTCTGGCCATCACGTTCTTCACCCAAGATAGCGTTTACTGTGTATGAACTGAGTAGGAACTGCTGCATTAACAATAACAGCATAATTCATGCAGTATCGCCAAAAAGGAAAAGTGTAAAGATATGTTGAATTGAATAGTGTATAATTGCAGCTTAGATGTGTTGTGTCAGTGTCATAGTTGTCAAAATCGAAAAAGTGTTTGAACCAGTCAGACCTATGGTTTATTGGTTTATTGATCCGACAGATGAGTAACTAGTTGAACCGGCAGAACCGGTCCTACGTAAATTTAGAATATAAAATAGTCTAAAGCGTAAATTTAAAAATTAAAAAATATATATGTTCACTAATATTTTAAAAATAATCAAGTGATAACAAATTATAATCAATAAGTTATAATCTAGTTATTATTAAATAAGTATATAAAATTCTAGTATTTTTTTTATAATAACGATTGCTTAATTTTATTTTTATATTAAAGTAAATATTTTTTTATTTTAATGACTTATTAATTAGTTTATATTATTTATTACATCGTATATGTTATATGTGTTTATCGAAAAATAATATTAATAAATATCGTATAATCATATAAAAATAAGTATATTGTAAATAATAAAAATATTTAATATTTTTTATTTATAAGCATGTTTAATTATATTTAGATTAATAAATATAAATAATAAAAAATATAATTAATTACGACTATACTAAGTTGTTTGTTTTTTGTAAAATATACAATGTATAATTGTTTTACCACTACGAATATTCTAAGTTTGAACTACAACCACATAAATAAATTTTTCTTTACAACATATATTAGTCCCTAATCCTTTTTTTTTGTTTTCTCTAAGTTCTTGACATTGTATAATATTATAATCATTTTAAAATAATAATTAGTTCTTGACCTTTCATCTTTCATAAAATAAAAGATAAATTAATCTTTAATCATTTTTAAACAAGTTATAAATTAATTATTTATTTTTCTAAAAAATAGCCTTATTAAAAAATTACCACCATAATTGCTTTTGTTAAACAATAATTTATTCAAAAAAATTATTCAATTCTAATTTTGTAGAGTCGGTTTGTGCGTAGGGTGTCCCCCACTCTTGTCCCGGAGCGCTAAGGGCTAGAGTTTTTGAAACTAGGGTCGTAGGAATAGCACACTAACTTCATCTTGCAATACTAATCAAATTTTGCGATTAAAAGTATAGACGCAATTAATTCGCAACACGTATCCTCCGAGAATCGGGAAGTATATCCTCTTTTCTTAGAGATCTAAAGATCGCATGTGAGGCAATGAGCTCTATCAAGATCATCAATTCAATTCGCAACAGATTGCATATAGGAAATGGAGGAGGTGGTGACGTGAATGAGGGTGTGTTGACATAAGAGCCTAGCAAAAAAAAATCTCTACGGAGTCTTCGCGTCGACCCATTTTGTTTCTTGTAGGTACATGATATTAATCTTTCTCCTTGTCATGATATCCATCACCTCCATAGATTTTCTTGTTAGAGCGCCTATATTCCATGTCCAAAATCTCAACTTTTTGTCATTTCGACCTTTACCTTTACCTGTTTCTTTGTGAAATAACTTATTTATCCTCATCCGTTCACGAAAACGCGGTTACTCATTTAACATTACACCCGAACACCGATGCAGCGGCTCTTACTCATTTGACACTGTACTTGAGCCATACAGCGCGTTGCTTCTAGACAATGACTTAGCTTTAGCACAATAACGTCTTTGATTTATGTCATGAAGATTCGACTAAGTTTTTATGTTGGTTATCGAAGGCCTAACACAACCCTCCTCCTTTATCCGGACTTAGAATCGGCTATGTACTGCAAGTATAACATAGGTAGAGTTAAATTTATAATTTTAAAAATAAAAATATTAATTTCTTTAAAATAATAAAAAGTGACCAAACAGACATGATAGGGTCAGTTGAGTTGAGCTGCTAGTTTTAACGTGAAAATAACTTGCTTAAATTTAAAATATCAATATTAAATTATTAAGTGAAGATTTATAAACAATATTTTTTTATGTTAAATAACATTTAGGAACAGCTATTTTAGCACATAACAATTATATAGTGTTGAATTAATTGTTTCTAATAAAATAGCGGTGATTGTATTTATATTTGTAATATGATGAAATTATTGATAAATGAAATATATCTATTGGATAATTTATTTATTTTTTTTCCAAAAAAATAGAAACAATATAGACAAAGGTCATACTATATAATATATTGAAATGATGTAAATAAATGCTTGCTAAATAAGTCTTTACTGTTTACCGAAAAAAATAATTAGCAACTAATAACTATAAAAACAAAATCAAATTCTCACAAAAGGTTATTTTCCAAACAAAATATTAAACATTAAATAAAAAACATAACTATGTTCCACAAAAATATTATTTTCTAATTTAATGGCCAATGTCCAATTGCTATACTCAGTGTAATGTTTTTGAGTTCGTTTTTTTACTCTTGTGTCTCGTATTCATATAAAACAATGGTCCAACAGTCCATCATTAAGAACGGAACTTGGTTAATTCTGTTCGAAATGTTGGCTCAGCTTCAAAACACCCAAACCACATTTGGAAGAAGTTTTTTTGCAAGGATTCGACTATGGTGCTGAAACAAAGTTTTTCAGCATCTGTTGAAAAGAGTTGGCATTAGAAAAAAAGAACACGTATCGTTGTTATTTTATAGGAGGAGACAAGTTCTGAGACAAAGCAGTCAGAGCAGAAATTTTTATGAATTGATTACCTTGTGAGGTCTGATAATATTATAGGATTAACGAATTATTAATTTGGATTATATTTTTTGGTTATTGTTGTTTTGGGCATGGGCTTATGTTTTATTTTTTGGCGAATATGAATTAAAAAGATGTATGCTTAGTTTTTGGTGAATAAATTATTCTTTCAAGGTCGAAAGTAAAAACCAAAATATCATAGAGAAATAACATAATAATAATAATAACAACAACAACAAATAATACATTTAAAATGATTGAATTTCATTGTCCCCAAATTTTTTCTAACCCGCGATAATCCAAATTAAAACCATGAATTTTTTATTTAAATTAATAAAATATATTATTTATTGAAATTTCTAACATAAATAAAAAATATAAAATTATCATTTTAAATTGATGGTACACATTTTGGATATACTGTTTCAAATTTTATAAATTACAGGTACTATATATTCAGTTATATTTAAAAAAAATAAAAAAATAAGTATAGAGTATTTAAGATATATTCTGCAAAAAATTAAGGTCAGTGTATCAAAAATATATACAATAATACGAGTATATTTATTTATATTAGTTTTGCACATATTTTAGATGCATTTAAAATTTTAAATTATTAATTTTTTAATTTAAAAATTTTATACCGTTATTTTTTTTAAATCAAATATATAAATATAATTAATCATATAAAAATTGATAATATTATTGTTTAATTTGATATGCATAATTTTTCTAAATAAAATATTCTACGTAAGTAAAGTTAAATTATATCTAAAAATTTAAAAAAAAAATTGCTAGTATTTAATGAGTTCTTCACTATTCTTTTAAATTTTGAATGACTCATTAATTATTTATAAATGTTCTTCAATTTTTTTTATAAAAAAAATTAAAATCATCAAATTACAAAATACTAGCAAAAATAATTTTTTTTTAAATTTCTAGATATAATTTAACTTTACTTACCTAGGATATTTTATTTAAAAACTCATGCATACCAAATTAAACAACAATATTATCAACTTTCATATGATTAATTATGTTTATATATTTGATTAAAAAAAATAGCGGTATAATATAAAATTTTTAAACTAAAAGATTAATAATTTAAAATGTTAAATGCATTTAAAATATGTGCAAAACTAATACAAATAAATATATTCATCTTATTGTATATATTTTGGGTACACTGATCTTAATTTTTTGTAGAATATATCTCAAAATTCAATACCTATTTTTTTTATATTTTTTTAAATATGACTGGGTACAGTACCCTATAATTTATAAAATTCGAGACAGTATACTTAAAATGTGTACTATCAATTTAAAATGATAATTTTATTTATATTAGGTATTTTAATAAATAGTATATTTTATTAATTTAAATAAAAATTCATGATTTTAATTCAGATTATGGCGGATTGAAAAAAATTTAGGAATAATGGACTTCAATCATTTTAAATGTATTATTGTTGTTGTTGTTTTGGTTTTTACTTTCGACTTTAAAAGAATAATTTATTCACCAAAAACTAAGCATACACCTTTTCAATTCACATCCGCCAAAAAAATAAAATACAAACCCAAGCCCAAAATAATAATAACCAAAAAAAATAATCCAAATTAACAATTTCTTAATGCTATAATATTATCAGACCTCACACGCTAATTAATCTGTAAAAATTTCTGCTCTTGCTGCTTTGTCTTAAAATTTGCCCCCTCTTATAAAAACAACAACCACACGCATTTTTCTTTTCTAATGGCCATTTCCTTTCAGCATTCAGCAATAAATCATTTAGAAAAAATTAAATTAAATTAAATTAACATCAGCAGCACTACCAGCACACCGCACGTCAGTGTTCACAATTTGATATTTTTCAACATGAAATCAAATTCTTTTTTCTACTTTCTTTTTCCTCAATTTTTCTTACCTTATTTTGCAGATGGATTTCAGACATAGTTTCAGATGAATCAGTTTTCCAACGACAGAATTTCACCAAAGACACTACCTAAGTGGAACTTTTCATTGCTCCCAAATTCCCAAAAACCAAAATCACATTCAAGCCATTAACCAAACCACCCTCGAAGTTAAAAAACACATCATATGCATACAAAAACTCAGAAAACTCACCGAAATTATCTTCAATATCTTTCAATTATGCTAAGATTAGTATTGAACTTATAGTTTACTTAAAGAATTATGCTACAACTAAGAATAAGATATAATAACGTAAATATACATTAAAAATTCTAATTTTTTTATTTTAATTTGAAAAATTTCTTTTCGTATTCGTGATTTTTATCTAATTCTTTTTATTTCTTGATATATGCAATATTATATTATATACCTGCATATATACTCGATTATTATTATTATTATCAAAGGGATTTAATTTTTTTTATACCAAAAATAAAAAAATTCGAATCTGCAACCTCTTAAGTGAGAATGAAAAGATTATACTATTTGAGTTATAACTCGTTGAATTGAAAGAATTTAATTTACAAGTTTCACATCATATCCAAATTATTCATCTATTAAAAAAAATATGGATTGAAACCTGGAATAAATATATAATAGGTGTCAAACTTTTTCCTATTTTCTGCCGTTGTTTCACATGTATTTAATATTTATTAGATGCAGAAATCTTTTATGATTACGAGTTTAATTTGTCATACTAAAATTCGTGTAAATGGAAGAACCGCACATATATGTATTATTATAAAGGGAGTGTTCAAGAGAACCAATAATTAAGTTTTTTAGTGGAGAATCTCATTCAGCAAGCACCAAACATTTGATGATGAATATAGGTAGAAAAAAACATGGCGAATCTATAATTAGGAGTTTTGAACAAAAGCATGGTTGATGGTTCAATTCATAAATATTAGTCTTTTGAAGTAATATAAAAAGAACTAAGTAAATTCTTAAAATGTTTAAATATATTTATGCTTACATGATTATATCAATATATTTTTTATTTACTTAATTTGCTTTTTAAGCATTATTATAATGTAACTAAATTTTATTTGGTATATAATTTTATTATTATGTACGCTTATATAAAAAAATATTTACTTAATTTGTCTCTTTAAGCATTATTATAACATTATTTTATATGGTATACAATTTTATTAAGTTACCTATAAAACGTGTTTTTATTTAATAAAAAATATATCTAGTGATTTCTTTTTATTTTTTATTAGAGATACATAAATAATTGTATCTAATATGTTTCTTATGTAATATTCTTTTTTATTATTACTAGATTAAGTTCTTGGAGGCATAAAGTTCATTTTTTTTATGGTCCTCGACTCGTGGCATGAAGTTCATATTTAAATATAGGCATAGTTGTAAGAACCGAACCGGTGATCGAACCGGTCAGGTTACTGGTTCACTGGTTTATTGGTTCAACCAATAAATTGCTGGTTGAACCGGTAAAATCGATTTCACGTAAATAAAAAATATAAAATACTAAAAATAGTCATAAACTTAATAAATTCAAAATATATATCTTTAGTTCTTCACCAACATTTTAAAAACAACCAAGTTTCAAAGTCTAAATATAACTAATACAAAGATAAACATAAAATTAGTTAGTACTAGTACATTAGTATCTTAATTAAACACAATAAGAAGAAACATGGAATTGGTGTCTCACTGGCAGTGAGTCTTTATCTATTATTATATAATTTATTAAAAAAAGTCACAAAAGAAATATAATTTATTAAAAAAATGATATTAATAGATATCATATAATCATGAAAAAAATAAACTGTGAATAATAAAAAATTTTTATTTATCTTTTTAATTTGTATATATTTAATAAAATTTATAGTTAAATAAAATATAATTGATTTAAAATTAAGTGATTTTATAATTAAAATAAATTGAATATAAATAAAATAAAAGATTGCTATATGTATTATAATTTGTCCATAAATTTTCAAAAGACATTGCAGCTGGGTGGTGGAATCATTCTCGTTGTATGCTAAGTTCACGGGTTCGAAACCCATGGTGGCCATTTTGGAAAATTTTTCAAAATTCATAAGGCATGACACTTGGCAAGACATGGAGCATATGGAGTACGGTCGAATGCAGGTGCGCCGATGCGTCATAAGTTTCCCTTCAACTGCCACCCACGCGGTTCGGTCCGGTCCGGTTTTTACCGGATTTGACCGGTTTTCACCGGTTCATTCCGGATTTGACCGGTTCGTACCGGTTCTTTGCCTTGAACGATCCTAAACTTGGACCGGACCGGTATGAAGTCCGACTCACCGGTTTTCCGGTCGAACCGGCCGGTCCGGTCCGGTTTTGACAACTATGAATATAGGTGTTATTTCATTGCCAAACAAAATATGCTTTCCGTTGAAAAAATGTTATATCATTTTGGGGAATAGAACATTTGATGTAGTTTCACATTTTCATTACCAAACGATAATACATTGGTTTAAAAAATATATCTAGTGCAACTTGGCCCAGCCCAAATCATATTTATTCAAGTATGTAAATGGGCTTGCTCATGGGTTCACCTTTATTTTTACAAATGTAGAATTCTATTCACTCTTGTCACCAATAAATGTATATGAGTAAATAAGATCCTAAACCACCGGACCTTAACTCAATAAACACTGATGTGATGTTAATATTACTCATGGTAGAATAATAATCCCAGAAAAAACAAAGAGGAAAAATTAAAAAATAAAAGGTAAAATTGGTGGTAATAAATCATAAAATAAAACAAAGGAATTTTTTTCAGAAGTAAAATAAAAAAGATAATTATTTTTTCATATCTGATTTTTTAACTTTAATTTTTTAAATATATATTTTTTTAATTTAGGGCGGGTTAGCTGCACTTCTATGATAAACAACAATTAAATCAATTTAAATTCAGAAAATGACTAAACAAATTGAAGTCATATATTTTAAATTTTTAATCGGGTCTCCTTATCAAACATTAATAATAACAGGTGAAAATTTTATACAATTTAGTATTATGAACAAACTAAAAAAAAAGTTCTATGCAAATAAACATTATCTTGTAACTACAGCATTTGGTGGTGGAATAACTACGTCCTATGACTTGTTGCTTGTTCTTTTGCAACGCATTAAATTCTTGAGTCATAGCTAGTTTCCACTCTATAAATTTCATTGCTTGAGTAACATTTTTAGAATTTAGATTTTCTAATTTTAAATTTGTATTTTAGAGAGTAAAATATGATCTTCTACTTTTAAATAGTTTTTTTCTCATATTTATTTTTAATCCCACTTATAAAATAAATGGTAAGAGATCACACTTTACTCTTTAAAATGAAATTCAAACTTTAAAAAATCCAAATCCACATCTTTGGATAACAAATGATCATCATCAATCTAGGTAGAAGAGGCAGTGGATAAGAATGTTTTTGGTTTTGTAATGCCAGCTTTGGCTCTTGTGGTCATAGGATGTTGATTCTGAGGTTTAGGATTTTTAGGAAATGAAAGATCAATCTGAATTCCTTTAATTGGTCAGAAATAGATTGAGATTGTGATATAGAAGTAGTATGGTAACTTAAAATGTAGGAAGCTGTTCTGGTATGGCAATGTACGTAACGGAATGTGATATTCCTCTCATTTTGACCATAGAGATATAACATAAATTAATATGAACGGTCAAAATTTTGATAAACTACTTTGAGTGTACGTGAAAATCAGGAGTTCATGGTAGATTTGCAACAGGTTTTATAGTTGACAAGTATATACCCGCACACAATGTCCCTTCTATCCATAACCCATGTGACTGATATGAGATAAAAGTGTGAATGGCTGAATGCATAATTTTTAAGCAAAGCCGTTTTGTTGGGTAAACTAAACATATCATCATCATTATTAAAAAATTATTTTCCATTTTGTAACACCCTACCACACTAAACTTTATGCTTAAGTCGTAAAACGAAGGTGGTGTGGTATTACAACCTCTAACAGAAAATGAGTACATATAATAGCAGAAAAATTATAATATGCTAGGAGCCTTGAAGAATAGGGGAAATAAAAATCGCGAGATAAAAGCGCAACGCTCAAGGAACGAGTTAACTTGCGTGCTAAGAAAACCATAACTGTCAAACATAAGATAACAGAAGTAGGAATAGAGTGTCAAAAATACAAAATAACAAGCTCCTAACTCAGCCTGCAAAGTCAAGACTGGCCGGAGAATATTTACACATATATACATACATATCCAAAACCCAAAAGTACATATACACAATCCTGCCTCTCCATAAACCTCTAAGAGGATCAAAAAGAACAAGTTATGCAGAGAGAAAGCTAAGTACATATATATACACCACTGTACAACAAAACTATACAACAACACTATCTAGTAACCCCTCCGCTTTAATAGTCCAGACGCCTAACGAGATGACTCCCGAACTGCATCTGAAAAACAACAACATAGTATGGAATGAGAATCGGAGGTTCTCAGTATGGTAAAGGTGCCACACACATAAGATATAAGGTCCTGGGAATGCCAGAGGCAATCCTAGAATGCCGACACTCAGATTATAGAGCTTAAAGTATTAAACAGAAGCCATAAAAGGTGGTTTTCTAAGAGTATCTAAAATTAACTTAACTTAACCTTAAGTCTAAACCCCATATTGCCGTTCCTCCATACCTCCACTTCCTTCAGTATTTCACAGACAGTTAAACAGATATAAGCAAGCACAAGAAAGTTACAAATACAACAAGTAACAATTACACATTTAACATGGCAAATACAGTTAGGCACACCCAACTAATGCACAAACAAGTAATTCGAGTAATATGCAGATGATGCATGCCTGTCCTACGGCTGATGAGGCTCATCTGTCGGTTATCCAGCCAACCCGACAAGTCTGAATTGTACTTAGACTGTCCCCCGACGTGCATCCCCATGAGTCTATGCATAGCTTTATCTCAAATAATTAATATTGCTCAATGGGGGTAACATTTCCGAGAATTTATATAGTGCCCGGTCACACTTACATCGTAGGGTCAACAGAGTATCGAGTTTTCAACCTGGTACACGTGGTGGCAAGTCACGACACTTAATCCAGGGAATCTCGTATCTCAGATCATTCAAATTCATAAGTCATATAAATAATTTAATTATAATTCATCAACATCCACATCATTCTCAATTGCATCTCATTCATCATCATACATTAAACATATTCAATCCTTATCCTTCATTATCACACCTCTCATTCCGTCTAGGGTTTACATGAGTAAGTAATTGATGCATAAATTCACTTCCGGGGCCCACTTGGTGTATGCTTGGGCTGAGCTTGATCTATCCACGAGCTGAGGCTTCTCTTGGAGTTGAACTCTGAGTTATGACGTGTTTTGGGCGTTCAACTCCGGATAATGACGTTTTTCTGGCGTTTAACTCCAGACAGCAGCGTGTACTTGGCGTTCAACGCCAAGTTACGTCGTCATTCTTCGAATAAAGTATGGACTATTATATATTTCTGGAAAGCCCTAGATATCTACTTTCCAACGCCGTTGAGAGCGCGCCAATTGGAGTTCTGTAGCTTCAGAAAATCCATTTCGAGTGCAGGGAGGTCAGATTCCAACAGCATCAGCAGTCCTTTTGTCAGCCTTTTTCAGAGTTTTGCTCAAGTCCCTCAATTTCAGCCAGAATTTACCTGAAATTACAGAAAAACACACAAACTCATAGTAAAGTCCAGAAATGTGAATTTAACATAAAAACTAATGAAAACATCCCTAAAAGTAGCTCAAACTTACTAAAAACTATATAAAAGCAATGCCAAAAAGCGTATAAATTATCCGCTCATCACAACACCAAACTTAAATTGTTGCTTGTCCCCAAGCAACTGAAAATCAAATAGGATAAAAGAAGAGAATATACTATAAATTCCAGAATATCAATGAATATTAATTTAATTAGATGAGCGGGACTTGTAGCTTTTTGCTTCTGAACAGTTTTGGCATCTCACTTTTTCCTTTGAAGTTTAGAGTGATTGGCTTCTCTAGGAACTAAGAATTTCGGATAGTGTTATTGACTTTCCTAGTTAAGCATGTTGATTCTTGATCACAGCTACTTATGAGTCTTGGCTGTGGCCCTAAGCACTTTGTTTTCCAGTATTACCACCGGATACATAAATGCCACAGACACATAACTGGGTGAACCTTTTTAGATTGTGACTCAGCTTTGCTAGAGTCCCCAGTTAGTGGTGTCCAGAGCTCTTAAGCACACTCTTTTGCTTTGGATCACGACTTTAACCACTCAGTCTCAAGCTTTTCACTTGGACTTTCATGACACAAGCACATGGTTAGGGACAGCTTAATTTAGCTGCTTAGGCCTGGATTTTATTTCCTTGGGCCCTCCTATCCATTGATGCTCAAAGCCTTGGATCCTTGCTTTTTCTAAAATTTTTGCCATTTTTTTTTCACTGCTTTTTCTTGCTTCAAGAATCAATTTCATGATATTTTTCAGATCATCAATAACATTTTCTTTGTTCATCATTCTTTCAAGAACCAACAATTTTAACACTCATAAACAACAAGATCAAAAATATGCACTGTTCAAGTATTCATTCAGAAAACAAAAATTATTGCCACCACATCAATATAATTAAATTAAATTCACTAATAATTTCGAAAATTATGTACTTCTTGTTCTTTTGAATTAAAACATTTTTCATTTAAGATAAGTGAAGGACTAATGGATTTTATTCATAGCTTTAAGGCATGGTTACATACTAATGATCATGAAGTAAAGACACAAAACATAGATAAACACAACATTTAAAAACCGAAAACAGAAAGAAATAAAGAACAAGGAATGAATCCACCTTTAGTGGCGTCTTCTTCTTGAAGGACCAATGGTGTTCTTCAACTCTTCTATGTCCCTTCCTTGCCTTTGTTGCTCCTCCCTCATTGCTCTTTGATCTTCTCTTATTTCTTGGAGAATGATGGAGTGCTCATGATGTTCCACCCTTAGTTGTTCCACATTATGGCTCAAATCCTCTAAAGAGGTACTGAGTTGCTCCCAATAGTTGTTGGGAGGAAAGTGCATTCCTTGAGGCATTTGTTGATGATGAACTTCCTCATGTTCTTCTTGGGGGCCGTGAGGAACTTCTCTTGTTTGCTCCATCCTTTTCTTGGTGATGGGCTTGTCTTCTTCAATGGAGACATCTCCATCTATGATAACTCCAGCTGAGTAACATAGATGACATATAAGGTGGGGGAAGGCTAGCCGTGCCATGTGTGAAGGCTTGTCGGCTATTTTGTAGAGTTCATTGGAGATGACTTCATGAACTTCCACTTCCTCTCCAATCATGATGCTATGAATCATGATGGCCCGATCCACAGTAACTTCAGATCGGTTGCTTGTAGGGATGATGGATCTTTGGATGAACTCCAACCATCCTCTAGCTACAGGCTTGAGGTCCAGTCTTCTTAGTTGGACCGGTTTGCCTTTGGAGTCTATTCTCCATTGGGCGCCTTCCACACAAATGTCCATTAGGACTTGGTCCAACCTTTGATTGAAGTTGACCCTTCTTGTGTAGGGGCGTTCATCACCTTGCATCATGGGTAAATGAAACGCCAACCTCACATTTTCCGGACTGAAATCTAAGTATTTCCCCCGAACCATTGTGATGTAGTTCTTTGGATTCGGGTTCATACTTTGATCATGGTTCCTAGTGATCCATGCATTGGCATAGAACTCTTGAACCATCAATATTCCGACTTGTTGCATGGGGTTGGCTAGAACTTCCCAACCTCTTCTTTGGATTTCATGTCGGATTTCCGGATACTCATTCTTTTTGAGCTTGAAAGGGACCTCGGGGATCACCTTCTTCCTTGCCACAACATCATAGAAGTGGTCTTGATGGCTCTTGGAGATGAATCTCTCCTTCTCCCATGACTCGGAGGTGGAGGCTTTTGCCTTCCCTTTTCCTTTTCTTGAGGATACTCCGGTCTTAGGTGCCATTGATGGTGATGAAAAACAAAAAGCTTAGGCTTTTTACCACACCAAACTTAAAATTTTTGCTCGCCCTCGAGCAAGAAAGAAAAGAAAAGTAGAAGAAGAAGAAGAGAATTTGGTAGAGGAGGAGAGAGGTGGGTTCGGCTATATGGGAGAAGAAGGGGTTCGTGTTGTGTGAAAATGAAGAAGAAAGGAAAGGTATTTATAGGGAGAGGGAGGGTGGGAGTTCGGCCATTTTGGGTGGGAAATGGTGGGAAATTGAATTTGAATTTTATGGAGGTAGGTGGGGTTTATGGGGAAGAGTGGATTGATGTGAATGGTGAATGGGGTAATTGGGAAGAGGAATTGAGGTGATTGATGAAGAATATTGGGAATTGTGACATGGGGTATTCAAATCACAAAAATAGGATTAAGAGGTAAGGTGGGAATATGGTAGGTGAGGATCCTGTGGGGTCCACAGATCCTGAGGTGGGGATCCTGTGGGGTCCACAGATCCTGAGGTGAAAAGAAATACCATTCCTTCACCCTATGGGCATGTAAATTGCCTTCATGCATCATTCTGGCGTTCAAACGCCCATTGATGCATGTTCTGGGCGTTCAACGCCCATGTGATGCATGTTTCTGGCGTTGAACGCCAGTTTCATGCTTGTTCCTGGCGTTCAGCGCCAGTTTGTCCTCTGTATGCACCATCCTGGCGTTTAACGCCAGGTTGTTGCTTGTTTTGGGCGTTCAGCGCCAGAAAGATGCTCTGTTCTGGCGTTGAACGCCAGCCAGATGCATCTTACTGGCGTTGAACGCCAGTCTGCGCTACCTCCAGGGTGAAAAATTTTTTTCTTCTGTTTTTGACTCTGTTTTTAATTTTTTTGATTTTTTCGTGACTCCTCATGATCATGTACCTACTAAAACACAAAAATAACAAAGAAACAAAATAAAATAAAATTAGATAAATAAAATTGGGTTGCCTCCCAACAAGCGCTTCTTTAATGTCAATAGCTTGACAGTGGCTCTCATGGAGCCACAAGATGATCAGGTCAATTTAGTGTGTAGTCCCAACACCAAACTTAGAGTTTGGATATGGGGTTTGAACACCAAACTTAGAGTTTGGTTGTGGCCTCACAACACCAAACTTAGAAGTTGACTGTGTGGGCTCTCCTTGACTCTGAACTGAGAGAAGCTCTTCATGCTTACTCTCTTTTGTCATAGAGGGATGGCCATGTGCCTTAAACACAAGGTAGTCCCCATTCAATTGAAGGACTAGCTCACCTCTGTTGACATCTATCACAGCTCCTGCTGTGGCTAGGAAAGGTCTTCCTAGGATGATGCATTCATCATCTTCCTTCCTAGTGTCTAGGATTATGAAATCAGTAGGGATGTAAAGGCCTTCAACCTTTACTAGCACGTCCTCTACTATTCCATAAGCTTGTCTTATTGACTTGTCTGCCAATTGTAATGAGAACAAGGCAGGTTGTACCTCAATGATCCCCAGCCTCTCCATTACAGAGAGTGGCATAAGATTTATTCCTGACCCAAGATCACATAGAGCTTTTTCAAAACTCATGGTGCCAATGGTGCAAGGTATTAAGAACTTGCCAGGATCTTGTTTCTTTTGAGGTAGAGTTCTTTGAATCCAAGTATCTAGTTCACTAATGAGCAGGGGAGGTTCACTTTCCCAAGTCTCATTACCAAACAGCTTGGCATTCAGCTTCATGATAGCTCCTAAGTATTGAGCAACTTGCTCTCCAGTCACATCTTCATCCTCTTCAGAGGATGAATAATCTTCAGAGCTCATGAATGGCAGAAAGAGATTTAATGAAATCTCTATGGTCTCTAGGTGAGCCTCAGATTCCTCAGGATCCTTAATAGGAAACTCCTTCTTGCTTGAGGAACGTCCCAGGAGGTCTTCCTCACTAAGATTTTTGTCCTCCTCCTCCTTTGTGCATTCGGCCACTTTGATTAAATCAATGGCCTTGCACTCTCCTTTTGGATTTTCTTCTGTATTGCTCGGGAGAGTACTGGGAGGAGTTTCAATAACTTTCTTACTCAGCTGGCCCACTTGTGCCTCCAAATTTCTAATGGAGGATCTGGTTTCATTCATGAAACTGAAAGTGGCCTTTGACAGATCAGAGACTATATTAGCTAAATTAGAATTATTTTGTTCAGAGTTCTCTGTCTGTTGCTGAGAAGATGATGGATATGGCTTACTATTGTTCAGCCTATTGCGTCCACCATTGTTAAAGCCTTGTTGAGGCTTCTGTTGATCCTTCCAGGAGAAATTTGGATGATTTCTCCATGATAGGTTGTAGGTGTTTCCATATGGTTCACCCATGTAATTAACCTCTGCCATGGCAGGGTTCTCAGGATCATAAGCTTCTTCAGAAGCTGCCTCTCTATTACTGTTGGATGCATGTTGCAATCCATTTAGATTTTGAGAGATTATGTTGACCTGTTGAGTCAACATTTTGTTCTGAGCCAATATGGCATTCAGAGCATCAATTTCAAGAACTCCTTTCTTCTGAGGTACCCCATTATTTACGGAATTCCTCTCAGAGGTGTACATGAACTGGTTGTTTGCAACCATGTCAATGAGTTCTTGTGCCTCTTCAGGCGTTTTCTTCAGGTGAATAGATCCACCTGCAGAGTGGTCCAGTGACATTTTCGAAAATTCAGAGAGACCATAATAGAATATATCTAATAGGGTCCATTCTGAAAACATGTCAGATGGACATCTTTTGGTCAGCTGCTTGTATCTTTCCCAAGCTTCATAGAGGGATTCACCATCTTTTTGTTTGAAGGTTTGAACATCCACTCTTAGCTTGCTCAGCTTTTGAGGAGGAAAGAATTTATCTAAGAAGGCAGTAACCAGCTTATCCCAGGAGTCCAGGCTATCCTTAGGTTGTGAATCCAACCATATTCTAGCTCTGTCTCTTACAGCAAAAGGGAAAAGCATGAGTCTGTAGACTTCAGGATCAACTCCATTCGTCTTTACAGTCTCACAGATCTGCAAGAACTCAGTTAAGAACTGATAGGGATCTTCAGATGGAAGTCCATAAAACTTGCAGTTTTGTTGCATTAAAGCAACTAGTTGAGGCTTAAGCTCAAAGTTATTGGCTCCAATGGCAGGAATGGAGATGCTTCTTCCATCAAACTTGGACGTTGGCTTTGTGAAGTCACCAAGCATTCTCCTTGCATTATTATCATTATTATTTGCAGCTGCCATGTCCTTCTCCTGTTCGAAAATTTCTGAAAGGTTGTTTCTGGATTGTTGTAATTTAACTTCTCTTAATTTTCTCTTCAGAGTCCTTTCAGGTTCTGGATCAGTTTCAACAAGAGTGCCCTTTTCCCTGTTCCTGCTCATATGAAAGAGAAGAAAACAAGAAAAGAAAGAGGAATCCTCTATGTCACAGTATAGAGATTCCTTTATATTAGTAGAAAGAGAAAGGGGAGAAGAATGAAAAAGAATGAATAGTCTGTATAAAGAGTAAGGATAGGGGGTGAAGAGAAGTGTTAGTAATTAATTAATTAAATAGAAGAAGAGAAGAGAAGAGAAATTTCGAAAATAGTTTTTGAAAAAGAGGTTAGTAATTTTCGAAAATCAAAGATAGGATGAGATTAAAATTAAAATTAAAATTTAAACAATTAGTTAATTAAAAAGAATTTTTGAAAAAGAGAGAAGTATTTTCGAAAATTAGAGAGGGAAAAGTAGTTAGGTAGTTTTGAAAAAGATAAGAAGCAAACAAAAAGTTAGTTAGTTGATTGAAAAAGTTTTGAAATCAAATTTTGAAAAAGATAAGAAGATAAGAAGTTAGATAAGATATTTTGAAATCAAATTTTGAAAAAGATAAAATTTTGAAAAAGATAAGATAAAAGATAAAAAGATTTAATTTTTGAAAATTTGAAATTATTTACTTTACTAACAAGAAACTACAAGATAAGATTCTAGAACTTAAAGATTGAACCTTTCTTAACAAGAAAGTAACAAACTTCAAATTTTTGAACCAATCACATTAATTGTTAGCTAATTTTTGAAAATATGATATAAAGATAAGAAAAAGATTTTGAAAATATTTTGAAAAAGATTTTTAAAATTTTCGAAAAATAGAAAAAAATGAAAAAGATATGATTTTTGAAAAAGATTTTGAAAAGATAAGATTTTTAAAATTGAAATTTTGACTTGACTTGTAAGAAACAACTAATTTTAAAATTTTTCGACCAAGTCAACCCAAAATTTCGAAATTTTGGAGGGAAATAAGGAAAAGATATTTTTTTTTATTTTTAAATTTGTAAAGAAAAACACAAAAATGACCCAAAACATGAAAATTTTGGATCAAGACACAAGATGCATGCAAGAATGTTATGAATGTCAAGATGAACACCAAGAACACTATGAAGATCATGATGAACATCAAGAACATAATTTTGAAAAATTTTTGATGCAAAGAAAACATGCAAGACACCAAACTTAGAAATTTTTAATGCATGGAAATTATGGATGCAAAGATGCACATGAAAAACAACAAACAACACAAAACAAGAAAATCTCAAGATCAAACAAGAAGACTTGTCAAGAACAACTTGAAGATCATGAAGAACACTATGAATGCATGGGATTTTCGAAAAAATACAAGAAAAATTTTTAAAGCATGCAATTGACACCAAACTTAAAAATTGACTCAAGACTCAAACAAGAAACACAAAATATTTTTGATTTTTATGATTTTCTAATTTTTTTTTGTATTTTTATTAATTTTTTTTTTCGAAAATAATTTTGGAAAAACGAAAAATTAAAGAAAAATTTTTGAAAAAGATTTTTGAAAAGAAAATTACCTAATCTGAGCAACAAGATGAACCGTCAGTTGTCCATACTCGAACAATCCCCGGCAATGGCGCCAAAAACTTGGTGGACGAAATTGTGATCACTATTCTTTCAAGTTGTTTGTCTTTGTATGAAATCATTATTATGGCACTGGTTGAATTCACAACTCCGTTCAACTAACCAGCAAGTGTACTGGGTCGTCCAAGTAATAAACCTTACGTGAGTAAGGGTCGATCCCACAGAGATTGTTGGTATGAAGCAAGCTATGGTCACCTTGTAAATCTCAGTCAGGCAGATTAAAATGGTTTATGGGTTTTCGAAATTTAAAGAAGAAATAATAAAAGGGATAGAATACTTATGCAGATTCATTGGTAGGAATTTCAGATAAGCGAATGGAGATGCTGTATGGCTCAAGGACGCCTGATCTCCTACTGCTTCTACTCAATCTTTCTTACTCCTTTCCATGGCAAGCTTTGTATAGGGGTTCACCATCAACTGTGGCTACTTTCAATCCTCTCGGGAAAATGATCCTATGCGGTTGTCAGTCGCACGGCTAATCGTCTGGAGGCATCACCCATGGCTGATGGCTACATCCCATCCTCGCAGTGAAAACTAATGCTCACGCACTCTGTCACAGTACGGCTAATCACCGGTTGGTTCCCGCTCCTACTGGAATAGAATCCATTGATTCTTTTGCGTCTGTCACTAACGCCCAGCACTTGCAAGTTTGAAGCACGTCACAGTCATTCATTACCGGAATCCTACTCGGAATACCACAGACAAGGTGAGACTTTCCGGACTCCCAGGATCCTACTCGGAATACCACAGACAAGGTGAGACTTTCCGGATCCTCATAAATTCCGCCATCTATCTAGCTTATACCACGAAGATTCTGTTGGGGAATCTAAGAGATACACATTCAAGCTCTGTTGCATGTAGAACGGAAGTGGTTGTCAATCACGCGCGTTCATAAGTGAGAATGATAATGAGGGTTATCTAACTCATTACATTCATCATGTTCTTGGGTACGAATGAATATCTTGGAATAAGAATAAAAGAGGATTTGAATAAAAGAAAATAGAATTTCATTAATACTTGAGGTACAGCAGAGCTCCACACCCTTAATCTATGGTGTGCAGAAACTCCACCGTTGAAAATACATAAGCAAAAGGTTCAGGCATGGCCGAATGGCCAGCCCTCTCCATGATCAAGTGACCGAATGAAAAAGACTTAAAGTGGTCAAAAGATGTCTAATACAATAGATAAATGTCCTATATATACTAGACTAGCTACTAGGGTTTACATGAGTAAGTAATTGATGCATAAATTCACTTCCGGGGCCCACTTGGTGTATGCTTGGGCTGAGCTTGATCTATCCACGAGCTGAGGCTTCTCTTGGAGTTGAACTCTGAGTTATGACGTGTTTTGGGCGTTCAACTCCGGATAATGACGTTTTTCTGGCGTTTAACTCCAGACAGCAGCGTGTACTTGGCGTTCAACGCCAAGTTACGTCGTCATTCTTCGAATAAAGTATGGACTATTATATATTGCTGGAAAGCCCTGGATGTCTACTTTCCAACGCCGTTGAGAGCGAGCCAATTGGAGTTCTGTAGCTCCAGAAAATCCATTTCGAGTGCAGGGAGGTCAGATTCCAACAGCATCAGCAGTCCTTTTGTCAGCCTTTTTCAGAGTTTTGCTCAAGTCCCTCAATTTCAGCCAGAATTTACCTGAAATTACAGAAAAACACACAAACTCATAGTAAAGTCCAGAAATTTGAATTTAACATAAAAACTAATGAAAACATCCCTAAAAGTAGCTCAAACTTACTAAAAACTATATAAAAGCAATGCCAAAAAGCGTATAAATTATCCGCTCATCACTTGCTTCATACCAACAATCTCCGTGGGATCGACCCTTACTTGCGTAAGGTTTATTACTTGGACGACCCAGTGCACTTGCTGGTTAGTTGTGCGAAGTTGTGATAAAGAGTTGAGATTACAATTGTGCGTACCATGTTGATGGCGCCATTAATGATCACAATTTCGTGCACCACTAGTCTTTCCATAGGAGTTGACTAGGACTTGAGGAATTAAGTTGATTAGTCCACTTGACTTTCCTTTATTTAGTAAGGGTTAACTAAGTGGGAGCAATAAACAATTCTCATCACACCTGATAAGGATAACTAGAATGGGATTTTCAGTTCTCATACTGGTGGACGAAATTGTGATAAAAGAGTTTCAAGCACTGTTAGAGAAGCTCACAACTCCGTTCAACTAACCAGCAAGTGTACTGGGTCGTCCAAGTAATACCTTACGTGAGTAAGGGTCGAATCCATAGAGATTATTGGTTTGAAGCAATCAATATTTATTTTATTAATCTTAGTTAGGATGTCAATAGGATTATTTGGATTAAAAGTGAAATTACTGGAATTAATAAAAGAGGGAACAATGTTACTTTGATTTGCAGTAATGGGAAACATGTTGGAGTTTTGGAGATGCTTTGTCCTCTGACTTCAACTCTTCCTTGAAATCCTCTTCTCACACGCAGGTTCCTTCCATGGCAAGCTCTATGTAGGGTGTCACCGTTGTCAGTGGCTACTTCTCATCCTCACAGTGAAAACTATGCTCACGCACTCTGTCACAGTACGGCTAATCACCGGTTGGTTCCCGCTCCTACTGGAATAGAATCACTCTTTTGCGTCTGTCACTAACGCCCAGCAGGTTAAAGTTTGAAGCATGTCATAGTCATTCAATCCCGGAATCCTACTCGGAATACCACAGACAAGGTTTAGACTTTCCGGATTCTCATGAATGCTGCCATCAATCCGGCTTATACCACGAAGATTCTGTTGGGGAATCTAAGAGATATTCATTCAATCTGATGTAGAACGGAGGTGGTTGTCAGGCACACGTTCATGGGTTGAGGAAGGTGATGAATGTCACGGATCATCACCTTCTCCACAGTTAAGCGCGAATAAACATCTTAGATAAGAACAAGCGTGTTTGAATGGAAAACAAAGAAATTGTATTAAATCATCGAGACGCTGCAGAGCTCCTCACCCCCAACAATGGAGTTTAGAGACTGATGCCGTCACAAAGTATGTAATTCAGATCTGAAAAATGTCATGAGGTACAAGAAATGTCTGTAAAAGTTGTTTAAATAGTAAACTAATAACCTAGGGTTACAGAAAATGAATAAACTAAGATAATTGGTGCAGAAATCCACTTCTGGGGCCCACTTGGTGTGTGCTGGGGCTGAGACTAAAGCTTTCCACGTGTGGAGGCCCTTCTTGGCGTCAAACTTCAGGTTATGACGTGTTTTGGGCGTTCAACTCCGGATAATGACGTTTTTCTGGCGTTTAACTCCAGACAGCAGCATGAACTTGGCGTTTAACGCCAAGTTACGTCGTCTATCCTCGCTCAAAGTATGGACTATTATATATTGCTGGAAAGCCCTGGATGTCTACTTTCCAACGCCGTTGAGAGCGCGTCAATTGGACTCCTGTAGCTCCAGAAAATCCATTTCGAGTGCAGGGAGGTCAGGATCCAACAGCATCAGCAGTCCTTTTTCAGCCTAAGTCAGATTTTTGCTCAGCTCCCTCAATTTCAGTCAGAAAATACCTGAAATCACAGAAAAACACACAAACTCATAGTAAAGTCCAGAAATATGATTTTTGCCTAAAAACTAATAATATTCTACTAAAAATTAACTAAAACATGCTAAAATCTACATGAAATTACCCCCAAAAAGCGTATAAAATATCCGCTCATCACAACACCAAACTTAAACTGTTGCTTGTCCTCAAGCAACTAGATGAATAAAATAGGTTCTAACAGAAATAAAGAAATAATAATATTCTCGAGTTTTAAATGAGGTTCAGATTCTTATTAGATGAGCGGGGCTTGTAGCTTTTTGTCTCTGAATAGTTTTGGCATCTCCCTGTATCTTTAAATTTTCAGAATGATTGGCATCCTTAGGAACTCAGAATTCAGATAGTATTGTTGATTCTCCTAGTGTAGTATGTTGATTCTTGAACACAGTCATTTTATGAGTCTTGGCTGTGGCCCTAAGCACTTTGTCTTCCAGTATTACCACCGGATACACAAATGCCACAGACACATAACTGGGTGAACCTTTTCAGATTGTGACTCAGCTTTGCTAAAGTCCCCAGTTTGTGGTGTCCAGAGCTCTTAAGCACACTCTTTAGCTTTGGATCACGACTTTAACCATTCAGTCTCAAGCTTTTCACTTGGACCTTCATGACACAAGCATATGGTTAGGGACAGCTTGATTTAGCCGCTTAGGCCTGGATTTTATTTCCTTGGGCCCTCCTATCCATTAATGCTCAAAGCCTTGGATCCTTGCTAAAATTTTCGCCACTCTTTTTTTTTTTTTGAACTGCTTTTTCTTGCTTCAAGAATCAATTTCATGATTTTTCAGATCCTCAACAATATTTTTCGTGTTCCTCATCCTTTCAGGAGCCAATATTCATCAAATTCAAAGTACATATTATGCACTGTTCAAGCATTCATTCAGAGAACAAAAAATATTGCCACCACATATAATTAATTATAATTTTATTTATTAAGAACTCGAAAAACATAAATTACTTCTTTATTCTAAAAGAAAATCTACTACTTTATCATGCCTAATGATGATGAGAAAAATAAATTATAACTTAATTGGAAATAAAATCAAAATAGACATCCTAATTACTACTAAATATCTTCTAAGGTCAATTTCTAAAGGGAATAATCTCTACTAAGTTAAAACAGAGAAATTGGAACTCAGCAACCTGTTGTTTTGAGGAGTGGATGCTCCTCTAATTCTTTGGGGTGTGGTTCAAGGATTAATTTTTGGCGCTTCAGCTCCCTTAGATCACGCCCTTGCTCCTCCTGTTCCTTGAGCAGTTTGCAAATCATGCTACCTTGATTATTCTGTTCTTCCTTTATTTGATCCATAGCTTCTTGCAATCTGGAAACAGAAGCCTCAAGCTGTTCCCAATATTCGAATTGGGGCAGTTCTGGGAGGGCTTCTTGTGCTCTCCTTCTGACAGGATCCTCTTGTTGCTGTTGCCTGATCATTGATGTTCCAGTAATGAACTTTTCAATTGGGATATATTCAGTTATTCCCATCTTTACTCCAGCCTCTTTGCAAAGCATAGAAACTAGGCTTGGATAAGCCAATTTGGCGTCCTTAGAATTCCTGTTTGCTATTTTATATAGCTCACAGGAGATCAGCTGATGGACTTCCACTTCTTTTCCCAACATGATGCAGTGAATCATGACAGCTCTTTTGATGGTAACTTCAGAATGGTTGCTGGTGGGCAATATGGAGCGACAAATAAAATCCAGCCAGCCTCTGGCTACTGGCTTTAGATCCTCTCTTTTGAGTTGAACTGGGATGCCAGTTGTACTGGTAGTCCACTTGGCTCCAGGGATGCATATGTCCTCCAGAACCTTGTCCAACCCTTTATTGACCCTCATCATTCTCCTATTAAAGGAGTCTGGGTCATCTTTCAGTTGAGGGATCTTGAATATCTCCCTGATCCTGTCAGCATTGGTATGAATGATTTTTCCTCTGACCACTGTCTTATGGTCAAAGATAGCAGCTCCAATGATTCTTTGCCTTTCTGTCTGCCATAGATTAGCATAAAATTCCTGAACCATGTTCTTCCCCACTTTCGTTTCAGGATTGGCCAGAATTTCCCAATTCCTGTTTCGAATTTGCTCTTGGATTTCCGGATATTCATCTTCTTTAAGATCAAATCTGACTTCCGGGATCACTGATCTGTGACTCATTATCTTGTAGTAATGGTCTGAATGTTCTTTAGTTAAGAACTTCCCTTGGTTCCAAAGTGGCTTTGGAACGCTTTCTTTCTTTCCTCTTGGGGCGGTTTGTTTCCCTTTAGGGGCCATGATCAAGAGACACAATAGTTTTTGTGATCACGGGAAAACACACCAAACTTAGAGCTTTGCTTGTCCTCAAGCAAAAGAGAGGAAAGAAGAGGGATAGGAGGAGAGCAATGTGGAATGGTGAGGATGAGGAGGGCGCCGAACACAAGATATAGGGAGGGGGGTGGGTGATTTTCGAAAAAATAAGAAAGAGATAAGATAAAAGATATAATTTTAAAAGATATGATCAGAAAAAGATATAATTTTAAAAAGGAGAAGATATGAATCAGAATTTAAAAGATAATTTTGAAATTTAATTTTTGAAGAAGAAATTTTTTTTTTTAAAAAGGAATTATTGATGTGTTGAAAACAAATTTGAAAAGCTGATGGCTTGAATTGGAAAGCCATTTGGCTTTTGGGTTAAGATAAATCTAAAAAATTTGCAATCATTGGATTTTAGAAATTAGGATAAAAACTTTTTGGAATTGAAAGTGATAATTTAAAATATGTTTATGCAAGAAATCATGAATTGAAACATAAAAATTTTGAAAAATTGCAAGGAAAAACGAACTTGTACCTCCTCCCACCATCCTAGCGTTAAACGCCCACATGGTGCATGGTTTGGGCGTTTAACGCCCAAATGTTGCTTCTCCTGGGCGTTCAACGCCCATGTGATGCTTCTTCCTGGCGTTGAACGCCAGGAGGTCCTTCTTTACTGGGCGTTTTTCTAAACGCCCAGAAAGCTAGCAGATTGGCGTTAAACGCCCAGAAGGTGCATCTTTCTGGCGTTTAACGCCCAGAAGATGCTTCTTCTTGGCGTTTAACGCCCAGAAGGCTACCCTTACTGGCGTTGAACGCCCAGTGGGTGCTTCTTTTGGGCGTTTAACGCCCAAAGTATTTCTTACTGGCTTTTTCATGCCAGTGAGCTTCCAAATCTCTCTGTAACTCTTGGGACTTCAATCAATTACGAATTCACCTTTGAAGATACTTGGACTTAAACCTGTAAAGAAAAGAAAATTTATTAATCAGTAAATAAACTTTGTAAATGGCTGGGTTGCCTCCCAGCAAGCGCTTCTTTAATGTCATTAGCTGGACTGACACTGATATTCAATGTAATCTCAGTCTTGAGCATTCTTGCTCGAAATTATCTTCAAGATAGTGTTTAATTCTTTGTCCATTGACAATGAACTTTTTGTTAGAGTCACTATCCTGAAGTTCTATGTATCCATATGGTGATACACTTGTGATCACATATGGACCTCTCCACCGGGATTTTAACTTCCCAGGGAATAATCTGAGCCTAGAGTTGAATAGCAGAACTTTTTGTCCTGGTTTAAAGACTCTGGATGACAATTTCTTATCATGCCATCTTTTTGCTTTTTCCTTGTAGATTTTCGCATTTTCAAAAGCATTGAGTCTAAACTCCTCTAGCTCATTTAGCTGAAGCAATCGTTTTTCTCCAGCTAATTTGGCATCAAGATTCAGGAATCTGGTTGCCCAGTAGGCTTTGTGTTCCAGTTCCACTGGCAAGTGACATGCCTTTCCATACACAAGCTGGTATGGAGAGGTCCCTATAGGGGGTCTTAAATGCTGTTCTGTATGCCCACAGAGCATCATCCAAGCTTCTTGCCCAATCCTTTCTACGGTTAATTACAGTCCGTTCCAGGATTCTTTTAAGTTCTCTATTTGAGACTTCAGCCTGCCCATTAGTTTGTGGGTGATATGGAGTAGCCACCCTGTGGTTGACTCCATAACGTACTAGAGCAGAGTAGAGCTGTTTATTACAGAAATGAGTACCCCCATCACTGATTAACACTCTAGGGATACCAAATCTGCTGAAGATATGTTTCTGGAGGAATTTTAACACTGTTTTAGTGTCATTAGTGGGTGTTGCAATAGCCTCCACCCATTTGGATACATAATCCACTGCCACCAGAATATAGGTGTTTGAGTATGATGGTGGGAAAGGTCCCATGAAGTCAATGCCCCATACATCAAACAACTCAACTTCCAAGATTCCTTGTTGAGGCATAGCATAACTGTGAGGCAGGTTGCCTGATCTCTGGCAACTATCACAGTTAAGCACAAATGCTCGGGAATCTTTATAGAGAGTAGGCCAGTAGAAGCCACTCTGGAGGACTCTTGTGGCTGTTCGTTCACTTCCAAAATGTCCTCCATACTGTGATCCATGGCAATGCCAAAGGATCTTCTGTGCTTCTTCTTTAGGCACACATCTACGGATCACTCCGTCTGCACATCTCTTAAAGAGATATGGTTCATCCCAAAGATAGTATTTTGCATCTGTGATTAATTTCTTTGTTTGCACCTTACTGTACTCCTTGGGTATGAATCTCACTGCCTTGTAGTTTGCAATGTCTGCAAACCATGGCACTTCCTGGACGGCTAGTAATTGCTCATCCGGAAAGGTTTCAGAAATTTCAGTGAGAGGGAGGGACGCCCCTTCCACTGGTTCTATTCGGGACAGGTGATCTGCTACTTGATTTTCTGTCCCTTTTCTGTCTCTTATTTCTATATCAAACTCTTGCAGAAGCAGCACCCATCTGATGAGTCTGGGTTTTGAATCCTGCTTTGTGAGTAGATATTTAAGAGCAGCATGATCAGTGTACACAATCACTTTTGATCCTACTAAGTAGGATCTAAATTTGTCAATGGCGTAAACCACTGCAAGTAGCTCTTTTTCTGTCGTTGTGTAATTCTTCTGTGCATCATTTAGCACACGGCTGGCATAGTAAATGACATGCAGAAGCTTGTCATGCCTTTGTCCCAACACTGCACCAATGGCATGGTCACTGGCATCACACATTAGTTCAAATGGTAATGTCCAGTCTGGTGCAGAGATGATTGGTGCTGTAACCAATTTAGCTTTCAGAGTTTCAAATGCCTGCAGACACTCTTCATTAAAGATGAATGGCGTGTCTGCAGCTAGCAGGTTGCTCAGAGGTTTAGCGATTTTTGAAAAATCCTTTATAAACCTCCTATAGAACCCTGCATGCCCCAGAAAGCTTCTGATTGCCTTAACATTAGCAGGTGGTGGTAATTTTTCAATTACTTCTACCTTAGCTTGGTCCACCTCTATGCCCTTGTTTGAAATTTTGTGCCCAAGGACAATTCCTTCAGTCACCATAAAGTGACATTTTTCCCAGTTTAAAACCAGGTTAGTCTCTTGGCATCTTTTCAGAACAAGTGCTAAATGGTTAAGGCAGGAGCTGAATGAGTCTCCAAATACTGAAAAGTCATCCATGAAGACTTCCAGAAATTTTTCCACCATATCAGAGAAAATAGAGAGCATGCACCTTTGAAAAGTTGCAGGTGCATTGCACAGGCCAAATGGCATCCTTCTGTATGCAAATACTCCAGATGGGCATGTGAATGCCGTTTTCTCCTGATCCTGGGGATCTACTGCAATTTGATTATAACCTGAATATCCATCCAGGAAGCAGTAGTATTCATGACCTGCTAGTCTTTCTAGCATCTGGTCTATGAATGGTAAAGGAAAATGATCCTTTCTGGTGGCTGTATTGAGTCTTCTGTAATCAATGCACATACGCCACCCTGTAACTGTCCTTGTAGGAACTAGTTCATTTTTTTCGTTATGAACCACTGTCATGCCACCCTTCTTAGGGACAACTTGAACAGGGCTCACCCAGGGGCTGTCAGAAATAGGATAAATAATCCCAGCCTCTAGTAACTTAGTGACCTCTTTTTGCACCACTTCTTTCATAGCTGGGTTCAGCCGCCTTTGTGGTTGAACCACTGGCTTGGCGTCATCCTCCAACAAGATTTTGTGCATGCATCTGGCTGGGCTAATGCCCTTAAGATCACTAATGGACCACCCAAGAGCTGTCTTGTGCGTCCTTAGCACTTGAATTAGTGCTTCCTCTTCCTGTGGCTCTAAGGTAGAGCTTATAATTACAGGAAAGGTTTCACCTTCTCCCAGAAATGCATATTTCAGGGATGGTGGTAATGGTTTGAGCTCGGGTTTTGGAGGTTTCTCCTCTTCTTGAGGGATTTTCAGAGGTTCTATTATCTTCTCTGATTCCTCCAAATCAGGCTGAACATCTTTAAAGATGTCCTCCAGCTCTGATTCGAGACTCTCAGCCATATTGACCTCTCTTACCAGAGAATCAATAAGATCAACACTCATGCAGTCATTTGGGTTATCTGGATGTTGCATGGCTTTAACAACATTCAACTTGAACTCCTCCTCATTGACTCTCAAGGTCACTTCCCCTTTTTGGACATCAATGAGGGTTCGGCCAGTTGCTAGGAAAGGTCTTCCTAGAATGAGAGTTGCACTCTTGTGCTCCTCCATTTCCAGCACCACAAAGTCAGTAGGAAAGGCAAATGGCCCAACCTTGACAATCATGTCTTCAATCACGCCTGATGGGTATTTAATGGAGCCATCAGCAAGTTGAAGACATATCCTGGTTGGTTTGATTTCTTCAGTCAAACCAAGCTTTCTGATAGTAGATGCAGGTATTAGGTTGATACTTGCCCCAAGATCGCATAAAGCTTGCTTGGTACAAACACCTTCTAATGTGCATGGTATCATAAAGCTCCCAGGATCTTTAAGCTTCTCAGGTAAGCTTTTCAGAATGACTGCACTGCATTCTTCAGTGAGGTAAAATTTTTCAGTTTCCCTTCAATCCTTCTTATGACTTAAGATCTCTTTCATGAACTTAGCATAAGAAGGTATTTGCTCAAGTGCTTCTGCAAACGGAATCTTTATTTCAAGAGTCCTGAGATAGTCTGCAAAGCGGGCAAATTGCTTATCCTGTTCCGCTTGGCGGAGTTTTTGAGGATAAGGCATTTTGGCTTTGTATTCCTCAACCTTAGTTGCTGCAGGTTTATTACTTACAGAAGTGGGTTGGGAAGCCTTTTTAGAAGGGTTGTTATCAGCACTTGTATGTGACTGATCACCCACTGGCATTTGAATGCCAGGTGTGGAAGCTGGAGTGGCGTTAAACGCCACCTCCTTGCTTGTTACTGGCGTTTGAACGCCAGAACCATGTTCTTTTTGGGCGTTCAACGCCAGATCCATGCTTGTTTCTGGCGTTGAACGCCAGGAATGAGCATGGTCTGGGCGTTCAGCGCCAGCCTTATCCCTTTCTGGGCTCTGCTTGTCCTCAGAGGGATTTTTAGTAGCCATTTGTTCATTTCCTGTCTTCTTGCTGCTTTGAAGTGAGGTATTTAATGTTTTCCCACTTCTTAATTGAACTGCTTGGCATTCTTCTGTTATTTGTTTTGACAGTTGCTTTTCTGTCTGCTTTAATTGTACTTCCATGTTCCTGTTAGCCATTCTCGTTTCCTGTAATATTTCCTTGAATTCGGCTAGCTGCTGAGTTAGAAAATCTAATTGCTGATTGAATTCATTAGCCTGATCCACCGGACTGAGTTCTGCAGTTACTGTTTTAGCTTCTTCTTTCATGGAAGATTCACTGTTCAGATACAGATGCTGATTTCTGGCAACTGTATCAATGAGCTCTTGAGCTTCTTCAATTGTTTTTCTCATATGTATAGATCCACCAGCTGAGTGGTCTAAAGAAATCTGAGCTTTTTCTGTAAGCCCATAGTAAAAGATGTCTAATTGCACCCATTCTGAAAACATTTCAGAGGGGCATTTTCTTAGCATCTCTCTGTATCTCTCCCATGCATCATAAAGGGATTCATTATCTCCTTGTTTGAAGCCTTGGATGCTTAGCCTTAGCTGTGTCATCCGTTTGGGAGGGAAATAGTGATTCAGGAATTTTTCTGACAGCTGTTTCCATGTTTTTATGCTGTTCTTAGGCTGGTTATTTAACCACCTCTTAGCTTGATCTTTTACAGCAAATGGAAACAGTAGTAATCTGTAGACATCCTGATCCACTTCCTTATCATGTACTGTATCAGCAATTTGCAGAAATTGTGCCAAAAATTCTGTAGGTTCTTCATGTGGGAGACCAGAGTACTGGCAGTTTTGCTGCACCATGATAATGAGCTGAGGATTCAGCTCAAAGCTACTAACTCCAATGGAGGGTATACAAATACTACTCCTATATGAAGCAGTAGTGGGGTCAGCATATGACCCCAGAGTCCTCTTGGACTGATCATTCCCTCTTAATTCCATAATGGAATAAAGGAGATGGTATGTATGTTGCTATTGTCTAAAAAAAAATTAATTTTTATAAAATAAAAATAAAATTAAAAACGAAACAAAAGCAATTAAAAAAAAAATTAATTTGAAATTGAAATCTGAATTTTTTTTAAAAAAAATTTCGAAAAAAAAGTAGTTGGAAAATATAAAATTTTTGAATTTTGAATTTTATGATGAAAGAGAAAAAACATGCAAAAGACACAAGACTTAAAATTTTTAGATCTAATGCTCCTTAATTTTCGAAAATTTTTGGAGGGAAAACACCAAGGAACACCAAACTTAAAAATTTTAAGATCAAGACACAAGAAAACTCAAGAACACTCTGAAGATTCACAAGAACACCAAGAACAAAAGGAAGAACACCAAACTTAAAATTTTTAGAAAACTTTGATAAAATTTTCGAAAATTATAAAAAGATTAATAAGAAAACACCAAACTTAAAGTTTGGCACAAGATTCAATCCAAGAAAAATTATTTTTGAAAAAGGTTCCAAAGGGTATAACCAATTATCAAGAACAACTTAAAGATCAAGGAAGAACACAGAACACTCACACGAAAATTTCCAAGAAAAATATAAAAGATGCAATTGACACCAAACTTAGAACAAGACACTAAACTCACGAAAATTAACAATAAATTAAGAAAAATAATTTTTGAAAAGAAATTTTTTTGAAAAGAAACTATCCTATCAAAATTTAATGACTCTATAAAAACAAATTATTCCTAATCTAAGAAATAAAATAAACCTTCAATTGTCCAAACTCAATAATCCCCGGCAACGGCGCCAAAAACTTGGTGGACGAAATTGTGATAAAAGAGTTTCAAGCACTGTTAGAGAAGCTCACAACTCCGTTCAACTAACCAGCAAGTGTACTGGGTCGTCCAAGTAATACCTTACGTGAGTAAGGGTCGAATCCACAGAGATTATTGGTTTGAAGCAATCAATATTTATTTTATTAATCTTAGTTAGGATGTCAATAGGATTATTTGGAATAAAAGTGAAATTACTGGAATTAATAAAAGAGGGAACAATGTTACTTTGATTTGCAGTAATGGGAAACATGTTGGAGTTTTGGAGATGCTTTGTCCTCTGACTTCAACTCTTCCTTGAAATCCTCTTCTCACACGCAGGTTCCTTCCATGGCAAGCTCTATGTAGGGTGTCACCGTTGTCAGTGGCTACTTCCCATCCTCGCAGTGAAAACTATGCTCACGCACTCTGTCACAGTACGGCTAATCACCGGTTGGTTCCCGCTCCTACTGGAATAGAATCACTCTTTTGCGTCTGTCACTAACGCCCAGCAGGTTAAAGTTTGTAGCATGTCACAGTCATTCAATCCCGGAATCCTACTCGGAATACCACAGACAAGGTTTAGACTTTCCGGATTCTCATGAATGCTGCCATCAATCCGGCTTATACCACGAAGATTCTGTTGGGGAATCTAAGAGATATTCATTCAATCTGATGTAGAACGGAGGTGGTTGTCAGGCACACGTTCATGGGTTGAGGAAGGTGATGAGTGTCACGGATCATCACCTTCTCCACAGTTAAGCGCGAATAAACATCTTAGATAAGAACAAGCGTGTTTGAATGGAAAACAAAGAAATTGTATTAAATCATCGAGACGCTGCAGAGCTCCTCACCCCCAACAATGGAGTTTAGAGACTGATGCCGTCACAAAGTATGTAATTCAGATCTGAAAAATGTCATGAGGTACAAGAAATGTCTGTAAAAGTTGTTTAAATAGTAAACTAATAACCTAGGGTTACAGAAAATGAATAAACTAAGATAATTGGTGCAGAAATCCACTTCTGGGGCCCACTTGGTGTGTGCTGGGGCTGAGACTAAAGCTTTCCACGTGTGGAGGCCCTTCTTGGCGTCAAACTTCAGGTTATGACGTGTTTTGGGCGTTCAACTCCGGATAATGACGTTTTTCTGGCGTTTAACTCCAGACAGCAGCATGAACTTGGCGTTTAACGCCAAGTTACATCGTCTATCCTCGCTCAAAGTATGGACTATTATATATTGCTGGAAAGCCCTGGATGTCTACTTTCCAACGCCGTTGAGAGCGCGTCAATTGGACTCCTGTAGCTCCAGAAAATCCATTTCGAGTGCAGGGAGGTCAGGATCCAACAGCATCAGCAGTCCTTTTTCAGCCTAAGTCAGATTTTTGCTCAGCTCCCTCAATTTCAGTCAGAAAATACCTGAAATCACAGAAAAACACACAAACTCATAGTAAAGTCCAGAAATATGATTTTTGCCTAAAAACTAATAATATTCTACTAAAAATTAACTAAAACATGCTAAAATCTACATGAAATTACCCCCAAAAAGCGTATAAAATATCCGCTCATCACATACCTTGCCAAGAGTTTTTCTAATTATTAATTTATTTTTCTTGCCATTTAAATTACTTATTCCTTATTTCAGAAACCCAACGATACTTTTCCATAACCAATAATAAATCATACTTCCCTGCAATTCCTTGAGAGATGACCGAGGTTTAAATACTTCGGTTTATTGGGTTTTATTACTTGTGACAACTAAACTGTTGTACGAAAGGATTCTCTGTTGGTTTAGAAGCTATACTTGCAACGAGAATTTATTTGTGAAATTATTTACCGACAGTAAATCCGATCATCAAAGCTCCCATCCACTTGCTTTCCAAATAATAGAAATAGCCTCACTCGGTACATGTAAGCTCGGTTACTAATTCCTAACATATTAGTACCGTAAAGATCTTAATATACATAACAAGACAATAACACAGAGGTTTTCAAAACGTAAAATACTCACTATAATACGAAAATAAAACAGCAACGGCCTCTGAACCGGGTTGGCAGTAGCCCCGACAGCCACCTCTAGCGGCTGCGGCGACCCGACTCCGGCGACAGTGACTGAAACCAACATGTCACGACAAGAAAACTCCCATAATTTTACAAGAAACAAGAACCAAGTTCGAAACCCTTACCTGCATAATTTTTCAGCAACGGCAGCAGGGTCTTAAGTGGCAGAAGCTCAGCTCGGAGCTCCGGCGGTGCTTCCGAAGGTCACAGAACCTCTCCCGGTGGCCGGAATCACAGAGATGCAGCTCCCTTCTCCGGCAGCGACACCTGTGGCGACCTGGACCCCTTTGCCAGCGGCGGTTACTCGCGAAAGAATCAAAATGACACAGGCTTCGGTAGCGGTTCCGGGCGACAGCAGCGGCTGATCAGCGGCGGTCCTTGGGCAGTGACGCGTGCGACGGAATGCACGACCTCCCTCTCCCCGCAGCTCTCTCTCTCTTCACGTGAACTTTTCCTCTCTCGGGAACCAGCTGCTACAACGCTTCCTCTCTCCCAACTCGGCGATGACAGTGACGCGGTGATGGGCTCTGTAAAACCCGGTTAATTAATGGCTAATTAAACCATAAATGAGAATTTATTCTAGAAAGCCCAAAATGTGATTCTTATGGCTAATTGTGATAGAGGAGATTGAGACGAGAATTTTGGTACCAATTTTATAGAATTCGGACCAAGATTGGACCGAACGGGCCAAACCGGGCCAACCGGACCCAAAGTGGGCCCTTGGCCCAACATAACTAAACCAAAACCCTAGTTTTCAGCACTCTCTCTCTCCTCACAACACACTAAACACGCTGAAATGGAGGCCATGGAGGGAAGAATACTCTCTCAAGTTCTTTTTCTCACTTGATCTTCAAACCACCATAACTTTTGATCTAGAGCTCCGATTGTCACTCCGTTTGTGGCCACGCGTTCACCGCGGAGAGCTCTACAAAACCCATACAATTAATCTTGAGGTAAGCCACGTTTTGCTCTTCGAAATTCCAGCCTTGTTTTCGAGTTTTATGAGCAAAAATGTTGAGATTTTGGGCTCTTTGATGTTATAGGACCCAACTCTCTTGAAGGAGAAGGTTAATATTGTCTCCTTGGACCTTGGGTGTGGTAAGATTCTCAACCCTAGTGTAATTTTGTTGTTTTATGATGTTTGGGTTTTGAGATGTTGTGTATGGGTATGATGGTTGTGGCTTAGGTTGTGTATGTGTGGATATTGAAGCTTGATTGGTGATTTTGAAAAGCTTGGAGAGGGTTTGGTGGTGAAAAATCTGTTCTTGGAGGTTTTGAGGCCTTGAGAGCTTGTGGATAAGTGGTTTGGAAGTGCTCCAGTTGAGCTTGGGAAATCGGCTAAGGTATGGTTTCGGTTTCCCTTATCTAATATGTAATGTGGTAGGAAATACTTAGGCTAGAGGCCCTAAGATAGGCATTGAATGGTTGATATTATTAAATGATTGAAATATATGATGTGGTCATATATGTGATGATGATTATTGATGGCTTGGTAGTATGATGTATGAGAAATATACATGTTGTGATATATGCTTGATGATTGGTTATGGTTGAATTGTGGGTTAAACCATGTTGATGGTGAGTATGATATTGATTGTGTTCAATGATGATTTATTGGGATTGGTGTTGTTAAAAATTGGCATGAGGAAGAATATATGATATGTCAATATGTTTGAGTTTGAGCCACTTGGGTGAAGTGGGGTAAATGATGAGGTAGTGATTTTGGTAAATTGTGATAATGTGTCAATGTGTGAGTTGAGGAGGCTTGATGTTGAATTTGATATATTTTGATTGATTTCAAAGAAAGGGATGAAATTGGCATGTTTTGATTGATTTTTAAAAGAGTTGAAAATGGCTTGTTTCGAAAATGGCACTTGGTGGTTTTGTATGAAAATATGGTTTTTGGGCATACTTTGACGGGACATAACTTGGACTACGGATCTCTATTTTGTACCAAATCTGTTTAGAAATGAAATTGGATCCGGGATGTCCATGCCGTTCGAAGAACGGGTGAAAAACGATTTAAAATGAGGAAGTTATGTCTGTTGGAAGATTGGAGTTTAAATCTGTGAATTCTGCAGCTTTTAACTTAGAAAATTTTTAGCAGAATGACCCCTTACGCGTGGGCGCACTTGGCGTGTACGCGCCGTTCTTCCGAAAAGTGCCATCCACGCGTGCGCGTGATGTGCGCGGGCGCGCCGATTGTGCTGCACCCAATGCCCAGCCATTTTCCAGAGAGTTATGCCAGAACTGTGCCAGTGTTGTGCCTGGGGCACGAGAACACCCACGCATACGTGTGGTTGACGCGTGCGCGTCGATTGGCAAATTTTGAATCCACGCGTTAGCGTGCATGACACTTGTGCGTCGATGAGTTTTGAGGCCATCCACGCGTGCGCGTGGAGTGCGCGTACGCGTGGCCCTGTTTTCATCCCAAAGTTGATTTTTGAGTTTTAAAAGCCAAATCTCATACTTCTAAGCCTCCGATCTCACCATTTATGTCTTAAATCATTATGATATGCCTAGCTATTAGAAAAGGAGCTAGTGAATGAAGTAACTTGCGAGTGAAGCAAGGGAAAAATGAATGATCAATGAGGATCAAAGATGATTATGTGAGATGCGGAGGATGGTGGTGGAAGTGCTTGTTATGCCATGGGCCGAAAGGCTGTAATTGTTAATGAAACGGCTGGTTATGGATTTAACCGTGAGCCGGGTGGCTGGTTATGGATTTAACCGTGAGCCAGGTGGCTGGTTATGGATTTAACTGTGAGCCGGAATGGCTGTGTATGATATGAATATTGGCTAGTTCTGGATTGAACCATGAGCCGGATGGCTGATATGGATGATGATCCATGGATGAGAATTCATGCATGTTTATGCTGAATTATTGATAATTGTGATTTGCACTTCCACTATCTGAGATACGAGTTTCCCTGGGTAGTAGCAGTGGCTAGCCACCACGTGCTCCAGGTGGAGACTTGATACTCTGTTGACCCTATGTCGTAAGTGTGGCCGGGCACTGTGAAAGACCCGGATGAGCTCACCCCCGTAAATATTCACCAGTGAGGGTGATGGATATGGATCATGTTTATGATCAAGTTTATAACGAGTATAACTCGAGTTGGGGATGCGTGACAGAGGGACAGTCCAATGGTTAGCGATCAGGACTTGTCGGGTTGGCTCTATAACCGACAAGATGATATCATCAGCCACTGGGGACAGGCATTCATCATATGCATAATATGTGAATTGTTTGAGATTGCCTATTTGACTGCATATTACTTGCTAATTGTCTAAATGCCTTAACTGCTCCTATTTGTATATTCCTTGTTTGATATAACTGTGTTTGCTACATTATACTCCTGCTGGTGGTTGGGAGGTTTGAAGGAATTGGAAAGGGAAGTATTAGTTAGACTGAAGAATCTTTAGTCAGATGCCCTTATATGGTTTAGCTTGTTTATAAGCTTTGATATTATTTGGAGGAAGTTCTAGGATTGCCTTCGGCTTTCCTCTATTATTATGTATTATATATGTGGAAGCTGTTACCATGCTGGGGACCTCTGGTTCTCACTCATGCGGATTTTGTGGTTTTCAAATGCAGGACGTGTGGTTTCCCGCTGAGGCATGCTGGAGACTTCTAGAGTTGCGAAGATCCTTTGTTCTCGGGGCTATGTTTTGGTTTATATGTTTTGCTTAGATACTTTTATCTCCATTAAATAATACAAACTATGATGACTCCTCTTATGGGAGATTTTGGAGAATAGGTTTTATGTATTTGTGTCCCTTGGGGTTTCTTTTGGGGTTTTCCTTATTTTATCATATGTATATATTGCTATGCTCGGACCGGTTATCTTCGCAGCCGGATTTTGAGTCTTGATATTCCTGTTTTTGACACTCCTTTGTATATATAATCACGCGTTGGTTATCCTTGTTCGTTACGTTATCGATCGGAGTGTTGCGCTTTTGAGTTGCGATTTTTGTTTACCCATTTTTCTATAAAGGCTCCTAGTTATAATCAATCATTCATACTACTATATGTACTAAATTTTTATTTTAGAGGTCGTAATACCTTGCCATATCTGAATTATGACTTAAGCATAAGACTCTGTATGGTAGGGTGTTACAGGCTCTACGGCGACTCCCTCTCTCCCAGCGCCACTCACTCACGGCGGATCAGAGAAGCAAAAATGGAGCTCCATCGTGCTTCTCGTTCGGGGCTGACAAGGACGACGACGCGGTGACCCCGTCGGTGACTGGGCGCAGCTCGCGGCTCCATGGTTGACAGCAACGCGGTGAGTTCCCCTTCTTCTCTCCTCTGCCGCGTGGCTTCTTCCCCCTTGCTCGGTTCTGGTCCTCCCCGTGATGGCGGCGAGCAGCTCGGAGGTGATGGCGAGGCCCACCGGCGCTAGCCCGTGCTTCTCTTCCTCCCCTACTTCCCTCTGCGTTCCCCGTTTCCTCTCAGCCCTTTTTCTCTCTTTTGTTTCCTCTCGTAGCAGCTGTTGCTGTTGTAGTGTTAGGCGCGTGTGTGTGTTGGTTCAGGGGAACCGAGTCGGGTAACGGGTTATTGGGTAAGGTTTCATTATTTTGAAAATTAGGATTAGGGATAATTTAGTCATTTCAAATAAAAATTGGGAATAATATAATAATTGAAACCCAAATTAAATCCAACAGTAATTGTATATAGAAAAATACTATTTGCTCATCAATTTTACAAATTATTTTCAATAAAAAGTCCAAATCATAAAAATTAGAAATAATATAATTAATTTTCCTATTTTCCAAAATAGCAATATCAATATATTAAAATATTGATTATTTAGTCCATATCATATAAAAATCTTTATTATTTCACAACTACCAACTTTATAATTTGAATATAGAAAATAATTCAATAATTACAAAATTGGATAATAATCATAACTTATTTCAAATTCAATTAAATCAAAACTTGCTTTAATAATCTTTAATAAAATAATTTTTGAAATTAAGACTATAAATAACCATATGATTTGAAATTTGATCATAATAAGACCTTTTCAAAAGTTCTGGGTCTTACATTTTCACCAAGCAACCAATCATATTCCAACCCTTGTTTTGTAGCATAGAAAAATATCAAGTATCAATTGGCATGCTTAAGATAACAGAAATTGCAATTCAAAAGTAAAGTTACTAAGATTCAGTGAGCTTATGGAAGTTCTTTACACTTAAGTTGAGGAGTGTTAGGAGCCAGCAAGTTTTGTGAATTGTAGCCATCAATTAGTCATCATTGGTATTTTTAATAGTATGAGATTTCATCTAGTGGTGTGGGATTACTCACTTTTTTTTTGCTGGTTAAGTGCTAGTCAAATTTTAATAAAAGTGCTGGTCCCTAGACTTTTTTTTCTATTTATTGCTACTTTTTAAAACTCCTAGACTCTTATTTGTGGAGAATTGATTATAAACTTGAGAGTCAAAATCTTATCCTAAATCAACAATAAGCCACTCATAAGCTCTCTTACATAGAATTTCATTCTTGGTATTCGTCACAGATTCAATAAGTGATAACTAATAAAACTTTTTTAAACCGGTAAAAATGACTATCAACTAATCAAAATCATAATTTTAAATTTATTAGATTAGACTATATTATCACTCTAAAATTGACAGATTAATCAATCACAAGAATAATCCAAACCAAATATATTACCATGGCTCCGCAAAATAAGAATGCAACATAAATTATTTGATAAAAAGACACAAAAATTAACTGTAGAGAAATTTATTTCATCTATCAAATTGTTGAATTACAGTTGTCAACTTACCATTATGATCATGCATGCCAAAGACAAAAAATAAGCAAGTATTGAGACACATGGTTGATTTTTTTTGTTTTAAAATGATATATTTAATTCTAAGACATCTAGTTGAACTATAAAACAATTTAAAAAGAATTAAATAAAAAATCAAGAGATACATGAGAGATGCTTTTAACCAAACAGCTCAAAATATAATATATTATTTCACAAAGTATATTACTTATTTTTACAAACAAAAAATTTAATTAATGCAGAATCTTATATAATAATACAGAGATAATAAACCTGCTCTTTATCACTTGTCAAAATTTTTTAAAATTTTTCAAAATTTTTCAAAAACTTTTTTTAAAATAATATTCTAATTATTTTTTTTATAAATTTATGAACTTTCACATATCATAAAAACATAAATATTATAAAATCACATAAAATAGAATAAAAACATAATTTATATAAAAATAAGCAAATAGTCGTAGTATTACTTAACTTTTTTAAAAAAATTGCTTTTCCTAAGACAACAGGAGTGGCTCTACAATTGAAGAAGAAGTGAGTAAAAAAAAAAAAAAACTAAATAGCATTTTGGTAAAACTCAAGTAGTGTACAATTATATATATAAGACTATGTTGATTACCACATTCACAACAGTAATGCTTATTATATAAATGAAATTTAGTTACTAACTTACAACACATAATTTTAATTAGAAGAAAAAAAATAAAGGCACAAAACATATAAAGCAAGAATAGAATTTAAGGTTCATCACCATCTAGATAAATGAATTCTTATTCCAGATTCAATTAAGGTTCTATAGTTTATTGAAAAAGATAAAATCCATCATCAAATAAAGTTATCTTTGGTTTCTAATATAGAACTGCAAAGTTGAATAGTCACGAAACTTTAAAAACTTTAACACAGTTGATTTCTCCAAATTAAGATAAAATTATACATCCAAATAAAAGGATTATCTGATTTTTTAATGAAGTTAGAAATTCATATACATAATAGAAATATTTAAAAAATTACAACGGTAATTAGAGTAATAATTAATATTACAAACACAAAAAAAATAACAGATTAAAAATAATTTACATTGACATAAATAAAGAGCAAAATTATTCACCTTAAATCTCCAGTTGAGGTTCTTCTCCCAAGTCAGCCAATTCCACTAATTCTGTCAACTCCGTCAAGAGCGACATTTTGGGATTAGTATAGTTGGACCTGCATATAAAAAAAAGGAACAGTTAGTTCGTATATATTTACTCCAAAACATCAAATAAAATCCTAAAACAGCACGATTGATTAATAAACATAACCATATACTAACATATTGCAACTAAAATAACAGCAAATTCATATAGATTTGGAAGAAAATCAAAAGACGATTCTTGGTACTCAGTGGCCATCTCTCCAGAAGTCAACAACCAGCTCAGAATCAAATACACCAGCTTCCAGACAAGCACAATGATGTCTTTGAAGCTCCCAGTTCGAGATCTAACATAAGCTTGATCACTTCATAGAGCAAACGCTCAAGCCACTTGGTGCACGAATTCCCACACTTTCATACAGCTATACCAGCAAGTGCACTGGGTCGTCCAAGTAATACCTGAGCGAGTCAGGGTCAATCCCATGAAGATTGTAGTTTAAAGCAAGCTATGGTTATATTGCAGGTCTTAGTTACACAAATCAGAAGGTTGTTGGATTGATAGAGTGAAAAAGGTCTAATATATAAACAGAGATAGGAATATGGTTAAGGATTGGAGTTGCTTGCCTTTTTGAATTAAATCTGGTATTACTGTCTTCTTTGCTTGTGAATGATCTCTTCAATGGCAGGCTGTATGTGATCAACGCCTTTATTGAGAGGTAGTCAATACTCCTCCAAATCTAAACCCCAAGGTTAGTGAAGATGGGTATTTATAGAGTGGGGGTAGGTGAAGGTTTGGTCATGGGGGTGTTTTGGGTGGCAAATTTGATTTTGAATTGGGTTAGGGTTGGTGGGAGTTATGATGGATTTGGAAAAGTGAAATGGATATGATTGGGCTAGGGTTTATAGAAAAGTGTGTATGGGAAAGTGTGAAAGTATGTTGGAATAAGTGGTGTAGGTAAAAGATGCTGTGGGACCCACTGATCCTGAAAGGATAGGGAATCCAGATTCTCTGCTTCTCTGCATTGGCGTTTGAACGCCCAGGGGCTGCTCCCTGGCTGGCATTCAACACCAGCAATGCTGCCCATTTGGGGCGTTGGACGCCCAGCAGGGATACCCTGCCTAGCATTCAACTTTAACACTCCATCCAAAGTGTTCTGTTTTCACTGCTGTGAATTCTGTCTCTGTTCTGACTACTGCATATGATCATGACTCTAAAAATAACTGAAGGAAAAACAAAATGAAAGAAAATAAAAGTAATTAATTAAGGTTGGGTTGCCTCCCAACAAGCGCTTCTTTAACGTCATTAGCTTGACGGTTAGCTCCTTACGGAGGTGAGTATGGGCTCAGATTTTTGCCCCTTATAGTGAACTTTCTTCCTGTATTCTCATGAATGAGCTCCACATGCTCTAGAGACAGGATACGAATCACTGTATGTGGTAAGATTGGCTTCTGAGTAAAGACCACTCTCATGCCAGGTGAGAGGTGTAACACCCTACCACACAGAGTCTTATGCTTAAGTCATAAAACAGAGGTGGCGAGGCATTACAACCTCTAAAAATAAAATTCAGTACGTATAGTATTGCAAAAATGTTCATAACTAGGAGCCTTTGAAGAAAAATGAGTAAGTTAAAAGCGTTAAATAAAAAAGCGCAACACTCCAACATAAATGGACATATAAGGAGTAAGCTAATGCGAAGAGATATACAAAAGAGTGCCAAAAATACATATATCAAGGCTCCAGACTCGGTTTGTGAAGTCAACCGGTCAGAGCATACATACATACATACATACATACATACATACATACATACATACATACATACATACATATGTATGTATGTATGTATATTGTTATGCTCTGGCCGGTTGACTTCGCAAACCGAGTCCGGAGCCTTGATATATGTATTTTTGGCACTCTTTTGTATATCTCTTCACGTTAGCTTACTCCTTATATGTCCATTTACGTTATTGATCGGTGTGTTGCACTTTTTGATTTAACGCTTTTAACTTACCCATTTTTCTTCAAAGGCTCCTAGTTATGAACATTTTTGCAATACTATATGTACTAACTTTTATTTTTAGAGGTCGTAATGCCTCGCCACCTCTGTTTTATGACTTAAGCATAAGACTCTCTATGGTAGGGTGTTACATTATGGTATCAGAGCAGTTCATTCCTGTAGAGCTTGAGGGATGTACTGGCTATGCTTTTGTGCATTTTCTGTGTTTGTGTTTATGTGCTATTAGGATATCTGACTGATATAACTGGCATAAATATTCGTGAGCATGCATTTGGGACTTTGAGCACTAGACTTCCGATATTGAGACTAATTAACTTGATATCGATTGTTTGGTGTGTATAGGAATCAGATGGCGCCTCGTGGATGCGGTCGAGGCCATAGGAGAGGACGTGCCAGTACTCATGGGCCGGAAACTAACCTGAATGACCCCGTGAACTTCATGGCCGCATTGCAGAATACAGCTGCTACTATGCAGGCCACTGCTAAGGCACTCGGACAGCAGATGAACAACCATAATAATGGGAAAAATGGCAGAAACAAGACCCAAGGTCCAATGACATTGGCGACCTTTTTAAAGGTCAATCTGCTAAAGTTTAAGGGAACCACTAATCCGACGGAAGCCGACACTTGGTTTCAAGCTTTGGAGCGCGCACTGCAAGCGCAGTTGGTACCTGAGGAACAATGCATCGAGTTTGCTACTTATTTGCTCACCGAGAAGCGTCGCATTGGTGGCAGGGAACCCGACGTTTCCTACAGCAGGGTAATGATCCTATCACCTAAGATGCCTTCCAGGAGGAATTCTACAAGAAGTACTTCCTGAATTTTGCCCAGACGGCAAAGGAACTTGAGCTACTGCAACTGAAGCAGGAAACTATGTCTGTATCTGAGTACACGGATAAGTTTAAGGAGTTGTTTAGATTCTCTCGTATGTGTCAAGGAGCTCCGGGAGACTTTGAGGAGTGGAAGTGTATCAAGTATGAAGGAGGGCTCCAAAGCGACATCTACAGCTCTGTAGGGCCTATGGAGATCAGAACTTTGTTCGAGTTGGTAAACAAGAGCAGAGTTGTCGAAGAGTGTGTGAAGAAGGCAGCTGCAGAAAGAAGAAGCCAGAGGGGGTCCTTCCTATTGAACCGAGGGAAGGGTTTTGCTCCTAGAGGTCCGCCCTTCAAGTGGGGAGGTTTTGCACCAAAGAGGACTCAGGGTCAGAACAACTTCAAGAGGCCCAATAACAACAATGTTCCGAGGAAAAGATTTGGGAAGCATCCTCAGAATGAACAGGCGTGTGCTAGATGTGGGAGTTACCATCCTGGTGTTCCATGCAAGGCTGGATGGGGGTTGTGTTACTCATGTGGGAAGCCAGGGCATCAAGCCTCAAACTGTCCAGAGAAGCAGAGACAGGATACTGGGAGAGCACAGTAGCCTGGACGGGTGTTTACTACTTCAGCTGTGGGTGCCGAGGGGTCCGAGGCACTTATCTGAGGTAAATGTGAAATGGCTAGTCAAATTTTAAATGCCTTGTTTGATTCTGGAGCATCACATTCATTCGTTGCATTTGAGAAGGCTAGTGAGTTAGGATTAAAGATTGTGGTTTTGGGTTATGACCTAAAGGTGTATAATGCCACCCATGAAGCCATGTTAACTAGGCTAGGATGTCCGCAAGTTTCGTTTAGGGTCCAGCAGTGTAACTTTGTACTTGATTTAATTTGTTTGCGATGATCGGTCTTGATCTTATCTTGGGATTGGACTGGTTATCTAAGAACTATGTTCTACTCGACTGTTCTGCGAAATCAGTGTTCTTTATGCCGGAAGATACAGAAGGGCCGGTGGTGGTAAATAGCTATTACTTGAATTCTGTGGTAGTGAATTGTTCTGGGGCTGAATGTCAGGGTATTTTGTTGTTGACCGCGGTTGTCTCAGGCGATGATCAAACCTTGGAGCAAATTCTGGTTGTGTGTGAGTTTCCAGAGATCTTTCCCGATGACATCGATGAATTTCCACCTAACCGAGAGGTTGAGTTTGCTATTGAGTTGGTGCCTGGGACCGGACCAATTTCGAGTGCTCCTTATAGAATGTCACCGCTAGAAATGGCCGAGCTAAAATCTCAAGTGGAGGATTTGTTGGGTAAGAACTTTATCCGACCATGTATTTCTCCGTGGGAAGCGCCGATGTTATTGGTGAAGAAGAAAGACGGGAATATGCGATTTTGTGTGGACTACAGGCAACTGAACAAGGTTACAATAAAGAATAAGTACCCACTGCCAAGGATTGACGATCTCATGGATCAGTTACAAGGAGATGGAGTTTTCTCCAAAATTCATTTGCGATCCAATTATCACCAGATAAGAGTGAGAGAAGAGGACATCCCTAAGACCACTTTCCGAACTCGGTACGGTCATTATGAGTACACTGTAATGTCTTTTGGATTGACAAACGCTCCTGCAGTGTTTATGGATTATATGAACAGGATTTTCCATCCGTTTCTGGATAAATTCGTAGTTGTCTTCATTGATGACATACTGATCTATTTCAAGACTGAAGAAGAGCATGCAGAACACTTGAGGACCATGTTGCAGATACTAAAGGAAAAGAAACTCTATGCGAAACTATCTAAATGCGAGTTCTGGAAACATAAGGTGAAGTTTTTAGGTCACATAGTGAATAAACAGGGGATAGCAGTAGACCCTGCCAAGGTAGAAGTAGTGATGGAGTGGAAGTGACCGACCTCAGTTACTGAGATAAGAAGTTTTCTGGGATTAGCTGGCTACTATCAGAGATTCATCAAAGGTTTTTCGCAATTGGCTCTGCCATTGACAAAGTTAACCTGCAAGGACGCACCATTTGTTTGGACTTCTGAGTGTGAAGAGAGCTTTCAAGTGTTGAAGCAAAAGTTGACTACCGCGCCCGTGCTGGTGTTACCCGAGCCGAATGAACCGTTTGAGGTGTATTGTGATGCCTCGCTAAAGGGTCTGGGGTGCGTGCTGATGCAGCACCGGAATGTAGTGGGATATGCCTCACGGCAGTTGAGACTTCACGAAGTTAACTACCCAATGCACGACTTGGAACTTGCTGCGGTTGTGTTTGCGATGAAGGTGTGGAGACATTACCTCTATGGAGTTAAGTTCCAAGTCTTCTCTGATCACAAGAGCTTGAAATATCTATTTGATCAGAAAGAGCTTAATATGCGGCAGAGGAGGTGGATGGAGTTACTGAAGGACTATGACTTTGAGTTGAACTACCATCCGGGAAAAGCAAACGTTGTGGCAGATGCGCTAAGTGGGAAATCACTGTATGCTTCTTGGATGATGCTTCGAGAAGAAGAGTTATTTAAGGCATTCGGGAGTTTGAGGATCAGTGATTAGGAAGTGTTTGGAACTCTGTGTTTGAGCCAATTACAGATCTCAAGTGATTTTAAATCCGAACTCCTGAAGGCTCATCAGAACGATGATGTGTTAGCGAAGGTGTTGCCAGCTATTGAACAAGGGAAGCAATGGAGAATGTCAGAGGATCAAGATGGGCTATGAAGGTTCAAGGGTAGGATCATTGTACCTGATGTTGGAACTCTACGGCAAGATATATTAAAGGAAGCACACAAAAGCGGATTTTCTATCCACTCTGGGAGTACCAAGATGTATAATGATCTAAAGGCTATGTTCTGGTGGCCTGGTATGAAGAATGATGTGGCAGAATATGTCTCAAAGTGCTTAACTTGTCAAAATGTGAAGATTGAACATCAGAGACCTTCCGGGACATTGCAGCCCTTGGAGATTCTGCAATGGAAGTGGGAGAGCATTGCGATGGATTTTGTATCGGGATTACCGAGGACTAGAGCTGGTTTTGACGCTATCTGGGTGATTCTGGACCGACTGACGAAGTCGGCCCACTTCCTACCCATTCAGATGAACTATACACTTGAGGAGTTAGCGCTCTTGTATATCAAGGAGATTGTGAGACTTCATGGTGTGCCTACGACTATAATTTCTGACAGAGATCCCCGTTTCACTTCAAGGTTCTGGGGTGCATTTTAGAAAGCTTTTGGAACCCGTTTGAGCTTAAGTACAGCTTACCATCCTCAAATAGATGATCAATCTGAGAGGACGATCCAAACTCTAGAAGATATGTTGAGGGCTTGTGTTTTGGACCAGCCGGCGAGCTGGGATCGGTATATGCCGCTAGTGGAGTTTGCGTACAATAATAGCTACCATGCGAGCATCGGAATGGCTCCGTATGAGGCTCTGTATGGGAGAAAATGCCAATCTCTGCTATGTTGGTATGAGGCCGGGGAGAAAAGTCTATTAGGGCCAGAATTGATAGCCGAGACTACTAAGCAAGTTAAGAAAATCAGAGATAGGATGCTCAGTGCTCAGAGCCGTTAGAAGAGTTACGCCGATCAGAGGCGGAAGCCCTTAGAGTTTGAGGAAGGAGACCATGCTTTCCTTAAAGTTATTCCAACAATAGGAGTAGGTAGAGCGATTAAGACTAAGAAGCTGAATCCTCGATACATCGATCCATTTCGGATTCTTGAGAGAGTTGGACTAGTGGCATATCGGATAGCTCTACCACCTCACCTTTCGAACTTGCACGACGTATTTCACGTGTCGCAGCTTCGGAAGTATACTCCTGATACTAGTCATGTGTTAGAACCTGAATCGGTTCAGTAAAAAGAAGATTTGACTTTGCTGGTGACTCTAGTCAGGATTGATGACACGAGTATTAAGAAGTTATGCAGAAAAGAGGTTTCATTAGTGAAAGTGGCATGGAGTCGGGCCAGTGTTGAGGAACACAATTGGGAACTCGAGTCGGATATGCGAGCAAACTACCCTCACCTATTTGCAGGTAACTGAAATCGAATTTTGTGGGCAAAATTTCCAATTAGGTGGGTAGAATGTAAAACCCGGTTAATTAATGGCTAATTAACCCATAAATTAAAATATATTCTAGAAAATGAGAAATGAGGTTTTTATGGTTTAATATGATAGAGAAATTTAAAATGAGAATATCAACACTAATTTTAAAGAAATCGGCTCAAGATTGGGCCGAACGGGCTAAACCGGACCCAAGTTGGGGCCAACGGCCCAGCCAAGCCCCATTAATTAAAGAGATCTCAGCTTTCTTTCTCTTCAAAACACACATACACGCTGGTTAGGGAGAGGGAAACAAGAAAACCCTTGCTCCTATTCACATTAATCTTCCATTGATCATATCTTTTGATCCGGAGCTTCGATTGACGCATCGTTTAAAGCCACGTGACCGCAGTGTTGAGCTCTACAAAACCCACACAAGTAATTTTGAGGTAAGTCACAGTTTTCTCTTCGAATTCTTAGCCCTCATTTTCAAAAATTTGTGGCTAAAGTGTTGAGATTTTTTAGTTTAGATGTTGTTGGCTCAAATTAAATTGAAGGGAAGGCTTGGTCTAGCTCCCTTGGTCATTGAGTAAGGTGAGATTCTCAACCCTAAACTAAAGATTTGGAATTTTGTGATTTAGTGATTGAGTCATTGTGTTGGGTTTGATATTGTGGCTTAGGCATTATATATGTGTGTTTTGGAGCTTGATTGGTGATTTTGGAAAGCTTGGAAAGGAGTCTTGTGTTGGAAAGTCTGTTGGTGGAGTTTGGAAACCTTGGAAGTTGAATTTGAGAGTGTTCCGGGTTAAGCGGGAATCGGCCAAGGTATGGTTTCGATTTCCTGTATCTAAAATGTAATGTGGTTGTGAAAACGTAGGCTAGTGGCCCTAGGATAAGATTTTTTTTGGAGCTATTGATGTAGTTGATGAATGATATAAGTCGTGTGGGTATGTATGTATTTGGTGGATTATGAAACGTTGATGTAATTGTGGGGAGATTGGGATTTGGATTGGATATATGAATTATGATGATAATGCTTGCTAAAGCTTTTGTTTTCAAGCCCTTCACATTCCCAACAAGCTTGTAACCTTCCGAGATGTTATTTCACGCTTATAAACCCCCAAATTCATCCCCTTAAATCTTAAATGATATAAATGCCTAGCAAATGAGAGTAAGCTAGGGGAGAGGGTAACTTGTGGGTGAAGAAAGAGGACGTTATGATGGGTTGTGATGAAGGATGATGATATGAGTTGTTGAGGAGGATGGTGGAGTGTTGTATGATAAGAGTCGAATGGCCGAGTGTGATATGAGCCGAATGGCTGTATGTGCTAATGATTATGGCTGAGTATGAATTATGACTTGTAAGCCGGATGGCTGAGATGAATATTAATGTATGGCTGTGGTTAAATGCATATATGCTGAATTGTTCAACTATTATGATTGTTGCACTCCACCTATCTGAGATACAAGTTTCCCTGGGTGAAAGCAGTGGCTAGCCACCACGTGCTCCAGGTGGAGACTCGATACTCTACTGACCCTATGTCGTAAATGTGGTCGGACACTATGAAAGTTCCGGATGAGCTCGCCCCTGTAAATATACACCAGTGAGGGTGTTGGATATATATGTATATATATGATGTTATGTTGTGGATAGCTCGAGTTGGGGATGCACGACAGAGGGACAGTCCAATGGTTAGCTACCAGAACTTTTCGGGCTGGCTTTATAACCGACAGATGAGACTCATCAGCCACTAGGACAGGCATGCATCATATGCATTATATGTGATTGGTCTGGATTGCCTAATTGATTGCATTGTGACTTGCTAATTGCCTACTTGTCTTATCTGCTTCCTACTTGTGCATTTCTTTGTTTGATATACTTGTGTTTGCATATGTTACTATTAGCGGTTGAGAGGCTTGCAGGATTTGGAAAGGGAATGTTTAGTTAGTCTGAAGATCCTTAAGTTAGTCGCCTATTTACATTTCTTATGGTTTAGCATGTTTATGTGCTTTGATTATAATCTGGAAGTTCTAAGATTGCCTTCGACTTTCCCAGGACATTACATCTTAGATATTTGGGCACTGTTACCATGCTGAGAACCTCCAGTTCTCACCCATGCGGATTTTGTGGTTTTCAGATGCAGGGTGCGAGGCTCCTCGCTGAGGCATGCTGGAGACTTCCTTTTGGCAGAGATCCTTAGTATCTTTGGATTTTATTTTGATCATGTATATTGTTTAGATACTTATATTCTCCACTGTTCATATGTATTTTGCATTATCTCCTCTTAGAGGTTATTTTGGAGAAACAGGATTTGTATATTATCTCCTCTTTAGTCCAGGCTTCCATGTAGTCCCAATAATTAAAACCTATTGGGTCATAGTTTTGAGAAAATTTTTGAATTTTGTTTAGATTGTTCCTAAATTGCTTTGGGGTCAAAACTCTGAGGATTTGGATTGTTGAGTCGGTTATGAAATCGGGATTGCTTTTGTCCTTGTAGTGTTTAATAGATACCGAGTCAGTATCTATCAAAATAAATTTGTAAAATTGGTGAGTTTTATTGGGTGCAAATGGCTTGAATATATATATATATATATATATATATATATATATATATATATATATATATATATATATATATATATACTGTTATGCTCTGACCGGTTAACTTCGCAAACCGAGTTCAGAGCCTTGATATATGTATTTTTGGCACTCTTTTGTATATCTCTTCGCGTTAGCTTACTCCTTATATATCTGTTTACGTTGGAGTGTTGCGCTTTTTTATTTAACGCTTTTAACTTACCCATTTTTCTTCAAAGGCTCCTAGTTATGAACATTTTTGCAATACTATACGTACTAAATTTTATTTTCAGAGGTCGTAATGCCTCACTACCTCTGTTTTATGACTTATGCATAAGACTCTGTGTAGTAGGGTGTTACACCTCTCACCTGGCATGAGAGTGGTCTTTACTAAGTAGCCAGTCTTACTACATACAGGGAGTCGTATCCTGTCTCTAGAGCATGTGGAGCTCATTCATGAGAATACAGGAAGAAAGTTCACTATAAGTGGCGAAAATCTGAGCCCATACTCACCTCCGTAAGGAGCTAACCGTCAAACTAACCAAACCTTCACCTACCCCCACTCTATAAATACCCTTCTTCACTAAACCTGGGGTTTAGATTTGGAGGAATATTGACTACCTCTCAATAAAGGCGTTGATCACATACAGCCTGTCATTGAAGAGATCATTCACAAGTAAAGAAGGCAGTATTACCAGATTTAATTCAGAAAGGTAAAGAAACTCCAATCCTTAACCATATTCCTATCTCTATTTATATATTAGACCTTTTTCACTCTATCAATCCAACAACCTTCTGATTTGTGTAACTAAAATCTACAAAATAACCATAGCTTGCTTCAAACTACAATCCTCGTGGGATTGACCCTGACTCACTCAGGTATTACTTGGACGACCCAGTGCACTTGCTGGTACAACTGTATGAAAGTGTGGGAATTCGTGCACCAAGTGGCTTGAGCATTTGCTCTATGAAGTGATCAAGCTTATGTTGCATCTCGAACTGGGAGACTTCAAATACATCATTGTGCTTGTCTGGGAAGCTGGTGTATTTGATTCTGAGCTGGTTGTTGACTTCTGGAGAGATGGCCACTGAGTACCAAGAATCGTCTTTTGATTTTCTTCCAAATCTATATGAATTTGTTGTTATTTTAGTTGCAATATGTTAGTATATGGTTATGTTTATTAATCAATCGTGTTGTTTTAGGATTTTATTTGATGTTTTGGAGTAAATATATACGAACTAACTGTTCTTTGTTTTTTTTTTATATGCAGGTCCAACTATACTAATCCCAAAATGTCGCTCTTGATGGAGTTGACGGAATTAGTGGAATTGGCTGACTTGGGAGAAGAACCTCAACTGGAGATTTAAGGTGAATAATTTTGCTCTTTATTTGTGTCTATGTAAATTATTTTTAATTTGTTATTTTTTTTGTGTTTGTAATATTAATTATTACTCTAATTACCGTTGTAATTTTTTAAATATTTCTATTATGTATATGAATTTCTAACTTCATTAAAAAATCAGATAATCCTTTTATTTGGATGTATAATTTTATCTTAATTTGGAGAAATCAACTGTGTTAAAGTTTTTAAAGTTTCGTGACTATTCAACTTTGCAGTTCTATATTAGAAACCAAAGATAACTTTATTTGATGATGGATTTTATCTTTTTCAATAAACTATAGAACCTTAATTGAATCTGGAATAAGAATTCATTTATCTAGATGGTGATGAACCTTAAATTCTATTCTTGCTTTATATGTTTTGTGCCTTTATTTTTTTTCTTCTAATTAAAATTATGTGTTGTAAGTTAGTAACTAAATTTCATTTATATAATAAGCATTACTGTTGTGAATGTGGTAATCAACATAGTCTTATATATATATAGTTGTACACCACTTGATAGATGAAATAAATTTCTCTACAGTTAATTTTTGTGTCTTTTTATCAAATAATTTGTGTTGCGTTCTTATTTTGCGGAGCCATGGTAATATATTTGGTTTGGATTATTCTTGTGATTGATTAGTTTGTCAATTTTAGAGTGATAATATAGTCTAATCTAATAAATTTAAAATTATGATTTTGATTAGTTGATAGTCATTTTTACCGTTTTAAAAAAATTTTATTAGTTATCACTCATTGAATATGTGACGAATACCAAGAATGAAACTCCACGTAAGAGAGCTTATAAGTGGTTTATTGTTGATTTAGTATAAGATTTTGACTCTCAAATTTATAATCAATTCTCCATAAATAGGAGTCTAGGAGTATTAAAAGGTAGCAATAAATAGAAGAAAAAGTCTAGGGGTCAACACTTTTATTAAAATCTGACCAATACTTAACCAGCAAAAGAAAAGTGAGTAATCCCACACCACTAGATGAAATCTCACACCATTAAAAATACCAATGATGACTAATTGATTGCACAAATCACAAAAGTTGCTGACTCCTAACACTCCTCAACTTGATATTTTTCTATGCTACAAAACAAGGGTTGGAATATGATTGCTTATTTGGTGAAAATGTAAGACCCAAAACTTTTGAAAAGTCTTATTATGATCAAGTCTCAAATCATATGGTTATTTATAGTCTTAATTTCAGAAATTATTTTATTAAAGATAATTAAAGTAAGTTTTGATTTAATTGAATTTGAAATAAGTTTGATTATTATCCAATTTTGTAATTATTGAATTATTTTCAATATTCAAATTATAAAGTTGGTAGTTGTGAAATAATAAAGATTTTTATATGATATGGACTAAATAATTAATATTTTAATATATTGATATTGTTATTTTGAAAAATAGAAAAATTAATTATATTATTTCTAATTTTTATGATTTGGACTTTTTATTGAAAATAATTTGTAAAATTGATGAGCAAATAGTATTTTTCTATATATAATTAGTGTTGGATTTAATTTGAGGGAAAAACTACCAAAAGTACCCATAAAGTTTACGAACGCTGACAAAAGTACCCATAAACTAAGGAAATTAACGATGTACCCATGGAAGATGGATTTCGTATGACAAAAGTATCCAAACCCTAATTTTTTTGTTGATTTTTTAATAAAATTTCCAAACTACCCCGACTCTCAACCTCAACTCACTTTTTCAACTTTTCGTAACCCAACCAGTACCTTTAAAACCTTTGTCATGGTTTTATGGAGTCTAAAACTACTCCTATAATAAACCAGGCTAAAATCAATGATAGTGGTTGTGGTAGAGGACTTCGACCAATTCCTGGCAAATAAATTTAGTATGATGAGCTCTTTCCCATTTTTTTTTGCCAATCCTTTCACACAAAGAAAACCCTCAAATTAAGAAAAAAAAGGAGAAAACAATTGAAACGATTAAAAACTGTTCCTTTATGATTCTTTCTTTGATTCTTCATCGGTATTGATTGATTTTTTTATTAATCTCGGCGCTACAATCCTCTGTTATGTTACTATCCAAAATTTCCACCATAAAAGGTTCATTTCGTCTTTTGTAGGAGTAGTTTTGGACTCCATGGCAAGGGTTTTAAAGGTGCATGTCGAGTTATGGAAAGTTGAAAAAGTGAATTGAGGTTGAGGGTGGGGATAGTTTGGTAATTTTATTAAAAAATCAACAAAAAATTAGGGTTTGGATACTTTTGTCATACGGAACTCATCTTCCATGGGTACATCGTTAATTTCCTTAGTTTATGGGTACTTTTGTCGGCGTTCGTAAACTTCATGGGTACTTTTGGTAGTTTTTCCTAATTTGAGTTTCAATTATTATATTATTCCTAATTTTTATTTGAAATGACCAAATTACCCCTAATCCTAATTTTCAAAATAATGAAACCCTACCCAAAAACCCGTTACCCGACTCGGTTCCCCTAAACCCAACACACACACGCGCCTAACACTACAGCAGCAACAGCTGCTACCAGAGGAAACAAAAGAGAGAAAAGGGCTGGGAGGAAACGGGGAACGCAGAGGGAAGTAGGGGAGGAAGAGAAGCGCGGGCTAGCGCCGGCGGGCCTCGTCGTCACCGCCGAGCTGCTCGCCGCCATCACGAGGAGGACCAAAATCGAGCAAGGGGGAAGAAGCCACACAACAGAGGAGAGAAGAAGGAAAACTCACCGCGTTGTCGTCAACCATGGAGCTGTGAGCTACGCCCAGTCACTGATAGGGTCACCGCGTCGTCGTCCTTGTCAGCCCCGAACGAGAAGCACAATGGAGCTCCATTTTCGCTTCTTTGATCCGCCGTGAGTGAGAGGCGCTGGGGGAGAGGGAGTCACCGTGGAGCCCATCACCGCGTCACTGTCATCACCGAGTTGGGAGAGAGGAAGCATTGCAGCTACTGGTTCCCGAGAGGGGAAAAGTTCACGTGAAGAGAGAGAGAGCTGCGAGGAGAGGGAGGTCGTGCGTTCCGTCGCACGCGTCACCGCCCAAGGACCGTTGCTGACCCGCCGCTGCTATCACCGAGAATCGCTATTGAAGCCTATGTCATTTGGATTATTTCGCGAGTAACCGCCACCGGTAAAGGGGTTCAGGCCGCCGTAGGTGTCGCTGCTGGAGAAGGGAGCTGCATCTCTGTGATTTCGGCCGCCAGGAGAGGTTTTGTTACCTCCGGGAGCACCGTCGAAGCTCCGGGCTGAGCTTCTGCCACTTAAGACCCTGCTACCGTTGCCAGAAAAGTATGCGGGTAAGGATTTTGAAACTATGGGAGTTTTCTTGTCGCGGCATGTTGGTTTTAGTCACCGTCGCCGGAGTCAGGTCGCTGCAGCCGCTGGAGGTGGCTGCCGGGGCTACTGCCAACCCAGTTCAGAGGCCGTTGCTGTTTCATTTTCGTATTACAGTGAGTATTTTATGTTTCGAAAACCTCCCGTTAATGTCTTGTTATGTATATTAAGATCTTTGCGGTACTAATGTGTTAGGAATTAGTAACCGAGCTTACATGTACCGAGTGAGGCTGTTTCTATTATTTGGAAAGCAAGCGGAGGGGAGCTTTGACGATCGAATTTACTGTCGGTAAAGAATTTCACAAATAAATTCTCGTTGCAAGTATAGCTTCTAAACCAACAGAGAATCCTTTCGTACAAAAGTTTGGTTGTCACAAGTAACAAAACCCAATAAAATTTATAATCGAAGTATTTAAACCTCGGGTCGTCTCTCAAGGAATTGCAGGGAAGTATGATTTATTATTGGTTATGGAAAAATATCGTTGGGTTTCTGAAATAAGGAACAAGTAATTTAAATGGCAAGAAAAATAAATTAATAATTAGAAAAACTCTTGGCAAGGTATGAGAACTAGAAATCCCATCCTATTTATCCTTATCAGGTGTGATGAGAATTGTTTATTGCTCCCACTTAGTTAACTGATAAACCACTATTTTATGATTCATATTGTGTTTAATTGTGTGGTTTTATCAAGTCTTCATCCGCTTATTCATATGATTTACATGTATTTATAATTCCTTCCTAAAAATATTCTATGATTGAAAACTTGCTTCCTAAAGACCTTTTAGTTGTACATTTTTATTTTCCTTCATACCATTCGATGCTGTGATCTGTGTGTTAAGTGTTTCAGGCTTCATAGGGCAAGGATGGCGTAAGGAATGAAGAGGAAGCATGCAAAAGTGGAAGGAACACAAGGAATTGAGGAGATGACCAGCGAGAAGTCACGCGATCGCATGGCCCACGCGACCGCGCGGATTGGAAGCTGCACGAACGATGCGAATGCGTGGATGACGCGCACACATGGTACGAGAAATGCTGAGTGACGCAAACGCGTGGACGACACAGTCGCGTGACGTGCGCGATCTGCAGAATTACAGAAGTCGCTGGCACAGATTCTGGGCCTCATTTCAACCCAGTTTTCGGCCGAGAAACACAGATTAGAGCCAGGAAACATACAGAGACAAAGGCAACAATTCATTCTGCACAATTTCAAGTTTTTAGATCTGAATTTACTCTTCCCCTAGGTTTCTCTCTTTGACATTCATAAATTAGGATTTGAAGATTTTTGGCTTTACCTTTTGAGAAGAGTCTACCTCCGGTATTGGTCATTATAGTTTGTTATTTACTTTTCATTCACTCTTCCATATTCTTAATCCTTCCAGAGTTGACATTGGATTATTTTCATGGTTTACTAATACAAAACTATTTTCGCTTTTAATTAATCTCTTTCATTATTATTTATTATGTCTCTTTTTATTTCCCTTATTAAAGTTGTGAAGTCTATATTTATGATGATGGAGTAGTTCCCCAACTTGATTGGGAGTTGATTAAAAGGAGAACCTTGAGTTGGAATACTCAAGAGCCCAATTATAATTGGTTCATTGTTGGTTGGCTTGTTAGTCACTAACTCTAATCCTTCCCAAGGGAGAGGATTAGGACTTGTGAATAGGAGTTGACTTTTAATTTGACTTTCCTTCATTCGTTGAGGGTTAACTAAATGAAAGCAATGATTAATTATTAATTGATCTTGACAAAATTCTGACAAGGATAGAACTTCCAATTAATCTTCTCTCGGTCAAGATTTTATTTAATTCATATAAATTCTCTAATTTAATTTTCTGTTCATCAAACTCAAAACTCCTTTTGAAAACCTCTGATTGATAAAATAGCACATCTTCCTGCAACTCGTTGGGAGACGACCTAGGACTCATACTCCCAGTATTTTATTTCTAAAATTTGTGACAACTCTTTTCTAAATTGATAAGTGGATTTTCGTCGGTTAAGAACTGTACTCGCAGTGCCATTTTTCTAATTAATTCTTAATCTGCCAATTTTCGCTCACATCATTAACCCTTACTAAATAAAGGAAAGTCAAGTGGACTAATCAACTTGATTCCTCAAGTCCTAGTCAACTCCTATGGAAAGACTAGCTTTAGAGGGATCCAAGTCAATCAGCAAATTTCAATTTTCAATCAACAGCTGAGTTTGACAACTCAAGTGTCACAAATTACTCAATCAAATCCAAAAGGGAAAAATCCAAATTATTTATATCATAAAGGGAAGAAAGCAATCATAATTCTAAAATACCTCAATTTATATTAAATAGAAAATCAAATTAAACATAGGAATCCATAAACCAAATTGGTAACATCAAGTAATCAACTAAAGTAATAGAATAATGAAAAGTAGAAGAGAAACTAAAGTAAAGGAACATTGAACTTGGAATGAAGAAATAACCATAAACTAAGAGAAATCCTAATCCTAAAACCTAAGAGAGAGGAGAGAGCCTCCCTCTCTAGAAAACTACATCTAAAACCTAAAATTGTGAATTATGAGTGTTGTCTAATGAATGAATGGATTCTCCCACTTTATAGCATCTAATCTGTGTTTTCTGGGCCGAAAACTGGGTCAAAAACAGTCCAAAAATTGCCCCCAGTGTATTCTGTTAATTCTGCAGATCGCGCATGTCACGCGTACGCGTCGCTGGTCGTTTTGGCGTGTCACGCGTTCGCGTCAAGCACGCGCACGCGTCATCTTGCAGGACTCCAATCCACGCGTACGCGTCAGGCGCGCGCATGCGTTGCTGCAAATTTCTTCATATCCCGCGCACGCGTGGGCCATGCGTGTGCGTCGATGCTCGCTGGTCATCTCCTTAGTTTCTTGTGTTCCTTCTATTTTTGCAAGCTTCCTTTTCATTCTCTAAGACATTCCTGCTCTATGAAGCCTGAAACACTTAACACACGGATCACAGCATCAAATGGTATAAAAGAGAATTAAAATACACAAATTAATGATCTCTAGGAAGCAAGTTTTCAACCATAGAACAAACTTAGGAAGGAATCGCAAAAATCATGCAATTCATATAAATAAGTGGGTAAAAACTTGATGAAACCACTCAATTAAACACAAGATAAACCATAAAATAGTGGTTTATCAAGCTTTCCGAAAACTATATTTTATATATTGGAATTATTACATATGGATACTGATGTGAGACAATGTGTATTAGGTGATTGTATCAGCCTTATGTGTTGTTTGATTGTCTCGAATGATTATGAATGTTTGTTTGGCTGGATTGTTGTGTGGTTTTGTGAAACGGAATGTCTTTGAAGTTGATTCTTTAAAGATTTGAGATTGAGTTTAATTTGTTGAGGATTGATTCGAGTTGAGTTAATTTTCTTGATAATGTGAAAAATAGAATACTCTTTGAAATTCAGCCTAGTTTGCTTTAATTGATTTGGTTTTGATGAATGAATTGTTGCTGAACCATTTCTTTAAAGCTTTGGAAATGAGATTAATCGTCTGATAATAATTTGATTTTAAAATGATTCCCTTGAGATATGAAATGAGGTGAATGTTGGATTCAGTTGCTTTTGAACTGATTTTTTTTGGGTTTTGAACCGTTGAAAGGAAGTGTGGAAACGGTTTAGTTGGGACCCGAACCGGGTGGTAAAGTCCAAGTTTTAGGGGAGGTGCTGCCGAAATTTCTATAAAATCTGAGTCTTTATTGAAATGTTATCTGGAAAAATGATGAGTCAAAGACTTCTACTATTCTATTTGATTTATCAAGAAAAGGATGATTCATGCTTTTGAAATGAATTATTAAAGAGGAAATTGTGATTTAGTCTTGTCTCTTAAGAAGAGCATTGTATCTCTTTTGGGAGAAAGTTATTTAGATGAAACTTATGTTTTAAGGCTGTTTTAAATGAGACAAGGGCTATGCCTTTGAATTTGACTTGAGGGTTTCAACTAGAGGAGTTTCAGTGACTTTGAAAGAACCTGAACTTCTATTGACAAGTTTCATTTTAAAATGTTTTGGGAAAGGTTTTAAGTACTCTTTGAATTCTAAATTTTGGCAAGACTAAAACAATTTAAACAGTTGAAACGCTTTAGAATTTATCATGGGATTGAAGCTGGTTTTGCCTAAGTAAAGGAAACGGCTTTGAAAGAAGTAAATGATTATGTGACTCGGTTTGGCTTAGATCCTTTTTTATTACTAAAATCAGGAAGCCAATGTTTTAATGATTTTAAGTGAATTTGGTGAAATGAGTTATGTTATTCTCTCCTAAAGACTTGAGACTCTGCCGAGAAACTTTTGTAATATTGTTGGATGGATGATTTTGAATATTTCAAAATAAACCTTTAATTTCCATGGTTTTGGAAGTTTTGGAAAGGGGATGCCGAGAGTGGCTTTGTTTTAAAAAGAACTTTACCTTAAGTAAAAGTGGCTTATGAGTCTGGGATAATTTGAGAAATGAGAATTTTAAAGTCAAGGCTATAAAGGATTAATTTTTGAATCCTTTTGATTTCAAAGTAAAGTGGATTGAGAAAAGTTATTTATGGCTTAAATGCCGATTTTATGAATTTGATGATGTCGGATGGTGGAAGTGCTATTTTGTTATGAGCTGGAACAGCTATGTATGATATTGAATTATGGCTGATTGCCGTATGAGTTATGAGTCGTATGGCCGATTATGAATTATGAATTTAAGCCGAAGGGCTGTATTTATTGATAAATTGATTGGTTCTGGATTGAACCGTGAGCCGGATGGTTGAGATGGATGTTGATCCATGGCTGAGAATGAATGCATATATGCTGAGTTATTGATATTGTGATTTTGCACTTCCACTATCGGAGACTCGAGTTTTCCTGGGCGGAAGCAGTGACTAGCCACCACGTGCTCCAGGTGGAGACTCGAGACTCTGTTGACCTTAATTATGTCGTAAGGGTGGCCGGGCACAGTGAAAGTCCCGGATGAGCTCGCCCCCGTGAATATACACCAGTGAGGGTGTTGGATATGGATCATAATTATAATCAAGATTATGTTGAGTATAACTCGAGTTGGGGATGCACGACAGAGGGACAGTCCAATGGTTAGCTACCAGGACTTATCGGGTTGGCTCTATAACCGACAGATGATATCATCAGCCACTAGGACAGGCATGCATCATATGCATCTATGTGACATTGTTTGGGTGTGCATATTGTACTTGGTTTACCTTGTGATTACTTGTGATTAACTGCTAATTGTCTACTTGTTGTAACTGTTTGTTTGTGATTGAGCCTTCCTACTTGTGTTTGCGACTGAAACTCTGTTGGATTGTGGTGGATTTGTTGCTGTTGGATTGTTTGGGCCTAGGGCCGTGGTTGAAATGAGATGGATTGATGGTTGGTTTCGGTTTTGTGTTTCTGGTTTGGAAAAGTATGAAAGGCTAATTTGGTTCAGTATAGATAAACCTTTTGAAAGACTTTTGAATCTTGTTTTAAATGAACAGTTTCCTCTTTCAGAAAAGATTTCAGATTTCTCTTTTATTGTAAACCGTTGTTTTTGAAAAGAGGCATAAGACGGTTATTAATCACTGGTACGGTTTATCTTCACGTATCCTATTATAGTAATTCCCAAAAACCCTCTACTGAGAACCCTTTCGAAGATGATGTTCTCACCCCCTACAATTTTCTCCTTTCAGGATATGGATGCAGAAGTCATGAAGAGTTTATTTAGTTAATGTTGAGATGCTCTGTATTGCTTTAGATTATTATTTATTGTACCCTCGCCTTTATCTTGATATATTCTGTAAGAGGGATAGGAATTGTATTGGTTAATGCTTGTAATATTATATGTGTGTGTGTGTGTGTGTGTGTGTGTGTGTGTGTGGGGTATCTATGGATGTACGTTATCGAATGAAAGTATTTTGAGAGCGGTATTGTGGTTTAAAGTTTTAAATAGGCTCATATTTTAGTATTAAATAGTATAAGTATCGTCGTAATGTCCGAACTATCAGAGTTACGCAGTCGGAAGCGTGAGTTTTGGTAGTTAGGGTGTTACAGAAAATGTTTGCAAGATGATGGTTCAATGAAAAATATGATGGTGTTGAAAGTTCTATATTATTTAAGGGTGAATTGAAATTTGATTGTATCAAGTTCTCGACGCTTTTAAGACATCTTAAATGCCATATTTTTTTTAACACATGTCATAATTGATCTCACAATTTACTGCATTAAGTGACAATAAGATTGTCATATACAAGGCTTAAGATAATAGACGAATATATAAATTGGTGTTGTGGGCAAAAATTTTTGTGTTTAGTAAGTTTGTTGTTGCTGAGATTTCTATTTATTCTATTAAATCTTAGTCAACAGTAATTTTATGATTCTCACACTTCAAATGTTGTGCTAGTGTTGGTTTTAACTTTGATTCTTTTATGCATACCATGGCTCTTCACAAGGGAACCAGAGAAAGTTATTGTAGAACCAATAAATTGGTCATCGATGGTCACGACAATACTTGCAGTACGAATCCTGATTTTGGTGCCACTGATGGGAACTTCTAAGAGGAAGATTTATGTCAAAGATTTTAATTATTTATTATCTGTTAATTATTATATTTAACATATGGGTTGGATTTATTGTGTTTTAGGATTTTGAAAGTATTCTTTGATTACATTCTTATACTTGCCTTTGAAATATTAAATGATTTAAAACATCAGTTGATTTATTTAAAAAAAATTGTAGAGAACAGATTTGTTCTTCATGTATTTTATCTCAGAAGATTAAATTTCTAATCTAAATATATAAAGCATCATATCTTTTTTTTTTTTTGATAGTGTGATATTATTTGTATTTTAATTTTCTTTATCTTATATTAGCAAAACTAAAATTTATCTTCTAAGATATCCTTATGGAATTAATACGTTTACACTTTATGTTTATTTTATGTTTACTTGATTATTCTATTTTAATTTATGCCAAATTAATAATCATAAACCTGTAAAATTAGTTGTTAATCACAACTACTATATTTTTCACTTTTGACATTTGTTTAAGATTTTGCGATTTTTTAAATTGAAGTAATTAGTTTTTGAAATACATTATTAGGTATATATTAAATATTAGGTTGGTATAATTATACAAATAGAAAAAGATAATTCAAATTTTGAATTAGAATGACTATAAAAAGAAATAATCTAAATAATTAATTAGTAAAAAAAATTTAATAGTTAATTTTATTTTTATATTACAATAAATTTATCTATTTTTTAAATTTAGTTAAAATTTGTTCTAAAAGTTGTCAATTAAAAAAGATAGTAAACAAATACAAATCAATGTTAATTAAAATATTATAATTTTATTACTTGAAGACATAGATATTTGTGTCTTTTTTTTAGTCATTCCACTTTTATGTTGAGCTTTTTTTCTTTCAAAAAAAAACATGACATATAAAAACAAACTAAATGTGTGACTAATATTTTAGTTTCTTTTTACAACAAAAGTCTCCTTCAAGCCAACTGTACCGTTGGCTTCAAGCCATGTATTTTTTAGAAAAATTATTCAAATCATGATATTTTGATAAGTGTGTTTTTTGTTAAAAATTATATAATTGAGGTATTGTTTTTTTCTTTTGAGTCAATACGTATTATACGTATTTTTTAATAAAATAACAATTAAATATTTTTTAGGAATAGAATCGAATAGCAGAATTTAGCAAATAGAAATCTTTTACCCGTACATGGTACGGGTGTTTTGCTAGTTTTATAAGTGAATACTTCTTTTTTAACTTACATTTCGCTTAAAATTTTTACTTTAAAAAAATTGGGTGAATATCTATCCTAACTCTTGATAATTTTTTTGAAAGACTATGAAACTCCAAAAAAAAAAGTATTCTTTTTTATCCTTGATATTTAATTTTTTGAAACTGATTAGCCTTCTAAATGATCTCTTTTCAAAATATGCTCATGTGACATGTTAATCACTAATATATCTTCTATTTAATTTTTATAAGTAAAAATAATTTAAAAATCACTAACATTTTTTAGTTTTACACAATAAATTTAACCAATGTATTTGAAAAAAGGTGAATTCTATCATGTCCTCTCTAAAATAAAGGATAAATTACCCCTTGTGACATATACAGTGATTATTGATAAATTATCTTTCAACCAGAGTTCCAAGGCTCGAAAAAGATCGTCAAATCTGATCGCTATCTCTAATATGATTGGAAGAAAATTCTAAGAAGGAGAGAGCTAAAAAATTGATAGAAATTTGTGATATATTAGTTAAAAATGATGGTAATTGGTGCGTGAAAGAGAGGACCAAGGTATTTTTTCATCTTTAATTTTTCTTAAATTATCTTTCAATTATTATTCATATAATAAAAATTTTAAGATGGTAATTATTGAATTATTGTTTTTATGACTAACTAATATTTTGGTTTGTTTTTGTTATATAATTATACAAGGCTATGGGGGGTTGGTTACCTGAAGAGGAGTACCATTGTCAATCCAGCTGAATTTTAAGAAAAATACTAGAAAAAAAATCTTAGGAATGAGAGAGTTGAAAAATTGATAGATGTGCTCATTGAAATTGAAGATTAAAAGTGTAAGAACAAGTTCAAAATCCTAACCTAATTGATTGAGAATGGTGATTGGATTTGAGAGGTGTATTTGGTGGGGATGATGAAAATGACAATGTTATCAAGTTTTAAGAGAAAGATAGCGTCAATTGAAAAGAAAAGAGAAGATAACGTGAATTTTAGAGCTCGGATAAAAGAATAATTTATCAATAATCACTCTATATGTCATAAGGAGTAACTTATCCTTTATTTTAGAAAGGGTAGAGTAGAATTCACCTTAAAAAAATAAAAAAAAAAAACAAACAACCTTGACAATTATCTCCAAAAAACGAGATTTTCAACAAAAAAGAATATGTCAATCCTAATTGGCTCTTAACGGATAAATCAACAGTTTAACATGTCATATAAGTTTATTCTGTTAATACAGAAAAAGATATTGACAGAGAGGTTAATCAATCTCACAAAAATAAAGATGAAGGGCCAGAAAGAATTTTTTTTTCTTGAAGATCTCATTATCTTTCGAGATAATTGTCAGGACGTTTAAAATTTTTTTTCTAACAAAATTGAAAAAACAAATTGAGATTGAGTATTTTAATGTATGGTTGAGTAAGTAATTTATCCAAGAAAACTTGTAATATCTTTTTTTCTGGTTTTGGTCCAAAAATTCAGATGTGGAATTAGTTCTTGTAGCTTTTTGTTTTTAGATGCTAGCTTTTTGTTTTTATATATATATATATATATATATATATATATATATATATATATATATAATTAAAATTTTGTTTCTGTTTTAGTTTTTCATATGTAATCAATTCATAAAGACAGCAAAAATATAAGAAAGTAAGAGAAAAAATTCTACTTAGTCTTATTATAAATGTACCTTCTTTATCTTTGGTAGTATATTATTTGAGAAAATTATTAAAGAAATTAAATACTAATAATGGAATCTATCATAGATTGAAAATAGTTACATTTTAAAAAGAACTTTCTAATATTTTGATGTGTACTTTTTCTTCTCTAAACCTTTTTAGCAGGATATAGATTACAAACATGGAATCGATGCTTCAAAGAAAATTGGTCCTCTTAACACATTTTCTAAATATATAAGATTTTTAAGATTTTTATATTTTTGAAAAGTTATTTATTATAAAGATATGTAGTTTTGTGGCAAAACTTGAATGAAACTTTTGGAGGGTCAACTTTTAGCAAAAAAAAAAATTATACAATAATATTTATATTAAAATAAAATTTATAAATATAATTATTTGTTAAATTTGTTATTAATACATAAGACTACATATATAGTTAAAGTTAACTAACAAACTAAATTTGATTTTGATTAACAAAAAATTTAGTTTAGGTTAATAAATTAAACTAATTTTAAATAATAAAATCAACTATTAACCGATTATAAAATTAATAAATTGATTTTAAAAAATAACTATTTTTATATGAAAAAATCGGTTTTTCACATAAAAATCATTTTTTAATCTAAAAACTATTTTTTTTCTTTTTAAAAAGCAGTTTTTTTTAATTATACAAAATTAATTATAATTTATAAGTTAATTTTTGACATTTTGAACAATTAATTTTATTTTTGAGCATATCTATCTCTCAAAAATCTCTAAACGATTTATCTTTATTGTTATTTTCATTACAATTAAATAATATATTGCAATAAAATAAAATCTTAACTTCCTAGCAAAATAAAATATCCAAATTCATTAATGTAAACAATGGTAATACTTCAATGATATTTAACTAGCAATGTTGATTTAAAAAATTAAACACAGATACACAAGATGGAAAAATATCAAATTAACCAAATGAGTTAACTTTATTTTATTTAGACAAGAACTAGTAATTTTTTTACAAAATATTTGAGGGGCCATGGCTCCCATCGTCTACACAAAATTCCGCCTCTGTTTAGTCTTTTAACATTTTTTTTATCCTTTGGTTGGTATTGTTGTTCTGTCAAGTGTAGAAATAACAATGATGCAAGAATCATGGTCAATTATATGATTATGGATATAATATTAACAAATATTTTGTTTGGGCAAAATATAAATTTATTGTTATTGTTATATTTTACTATTTTAATTTAAAATGCAGTTATATAGATAATTATAATATAAAGAATATATTTAAGTGTTAATAAATGTTAATTTAGTAAAAGAAAATTAAAATATATATTATTAATATACATAGAAGGGATTCAGACAAAAATGTAAAACATAAAGATACGCTTATATAAAATAGTTATCGGTATATAATATTACTATGCTTATAAAGTAACGCATTGAATAAAAATAATATTGTCTATTTATTTGAATTATGTAACTTTGACAAGGAAAAAAACCGTAACGGGTAGCCCATTTCAATCTGAAAAAACATAACTTCAGATGCAGAAAAACGATGCCTTTAAAAATACACAGTTTAGCTTAATAAACAGTCCCTAATAAAACGTCTCTAGTCAAATAGGCATAGCCTTTGGTAAAGGCATCATTCTATTCCGTGTAATAGAATCAATAGGTATATAAATATAGAATAATAGTTAATTGAACTTGGTTCAATTACAAAGAGAAGCAATAGATAATATAATTAGATATTAGTGTGCGAAACAAAAAATTTTCGTGGGGGATCAAATTTGTGTGGAACTATGTATAAATATAATTAAGTTCAAAGAATATTGTCCATCGCATTGTTTTTAATCGAATTTTCTTTTCTATTTGTTATCTTATACCATTGCACTTATTTTATTTTTCCCTAGCTATCACCTATATTATTATTATTATTATTATTATTATTATTATTATTATTATTATTATTATTATTATTATTATTATTATATTTCGATTAATTATATTCCACTAATACAAAAAACCAGTCACCATCCATTTATCAATTATCTTATAGAAATGAATATTTAATATTCATGTAAACTTTGATTTTATTTTTCAAAAGTATTTAATTATTCTAACATAAAAATTTGATTATTCTACTATAAAAAAATTTATTATTATTAGTAGTCGATTAAGAATATATAAAATAACATATATAAATACACAATAATATAACTAACTAGTATTTTTACACGTAATAATATTACGGGAATATAAATTTTTTAAAATTATAGTCTACTTTGTTCTGACAGTATAAATTATGCATAGTACAAAAGATTTATAAAATTAAAGTACATTTACAAAAAAAATCATAGGTTAACAAAAGTTTCTGATTAAGAAGATCAAGGTATCTGTAGATAAAAAATTAAATAATAAAATTTTTAGTTATTATTTTATATAAAAAATTTAATTTTTTTATTAATAATTAATTTTAACATTCGTTATCTAAAATTTAAAATAATTTAACATATATATTTTTATATTTAATTAGGTGTATGTTAACTGTTAAATTTATTGCATAAATAAAAATAATTAATTTTTATACTTATTATTTAAAAATAATATTTTTTTCTCTATGTATATAAAAATATAATTAGATATTAGCATAAAAAAATTATACAGATAATTATAAAATTAACTCAAAATTATTTTTTTTGAAAATAATTGAATCTTGATTCTAACTTTTAATTATAACATTAATATTCTCTCAAACTTATATAACTTATATGTAATAAATATTTGAAAGGAGAAAAATAAAAATATAAATTAGAAAGATAAGTGGTACAAATTTAAAATTAAATAAAAACTAAAAAACTATGTATATAATAATAATAATATTTTTTATTTAAATTATATTATTTTGTTAATTTTGTTTTCTGTAGAAGAGAAAGATAGAAAAATAGAGAATGAAAAAAAAGAGAGAGAAAGATAAAGATGAAGAATGAGAGTGAGAGTGAGAGCTTGTTAATTTTAGAAAAAAAATTATTTTAATTGTAAAAAAATATTGGATGATGTATTTTGATTTGGCAAATTACTAATATAAAATGTAAATTATATATAGAATAAAAATAGTAGAGAGAAATAGAAAAATAGAGAGAGGTAGATGAAAAAATTTAGGAAGAGAGTTTATTAATTTTAAAAAAAAAATATTTTCTCTCAATTTTAATAAGAGATTAAGAGAGTGTCATGTGACACATTTGCTTATTAAATTAGATAGTAATATATGATACATAATATAGGTATATTTTAATTTCAATTTTAATATTTTAATTTTAATTTTAATGTAATTAAAGAATATTATGTTGCACATTTTGATTGTCAAATTAGTAATTAATTATTGATATTGATAATAATATATAAAATAGATAAAGTGGTTGAAGGAAGGAGAGAAATGGAGAAAGGAAGAGGGAGAAGAGGAGAATTTTTAATTTTGGAGGAAAAGATATTATTTCAATTGCAATGAGAGAGTGACATGTGGCACATTTTTGTTGTAAAATTAGTAAGGAGGAGAAAATAATTCTTTAATTTTAGAGGAAAAGTCATTTCGATTACAACGAAAGAGTAACTGTGACATATTTTAGTTGTAAAATTAATAAAAAAGAGTAGAAAATTCCTTAATTTTAGAAAAAAAAATTTAATTTTAATTACAATAAAAAAAATGACATGTGCATTTTAACTCTAAAATTAGAGATATATAATAGATTTAACCGTTAATTTTTTATATACAGCATTATTATTGTTGTATTACGATATTACCCAGACAATAGGTTATAGGTTAGGTACATATTAACAATTAAGCAGTAAGCAATACCTTAAACATATATAAAAGAATATATAATACCATAAATTAATCCTTAAAATTTTTTTACTCAAACACTTTTATCCTCAAAATAAAAGATTAAAAATCGATTTGGTGATTAAATTTTATTGAGAATTAAATTCTCCAACGAAAAAATTTTTTGAGAACTGATTTAGAATATTACTCAATATAAAACAATACAAAACAATAAAATACTGATTTTAATTATTATTTTATTTATTTTAAAATAAGTGTTTTTGTTTTACTTTTTAAATTTATTAAAAATTTAATGTAGTTAAACAGAAGAATTATCTAAATACATTAATTTTTAAATAAATCTAAAATTAAATAATCCAATTATTTTGAAAAAAGAGAGAGCATTACTATTGTCAATTGTGCATCGACTAATACAGTAATACTAATTTATTGTCATTGCTATGTATCTAATTTTTCACAAATTCTTCTCTACAGATTACGTGTACGGAATTTTGAAAGGTAGATTCTCATTCCTCAGAAAATATTTTATGTTGCATGGTGTGATTTCCATATTGAGTCCTAATGTGACTAAGAAAGATATTATTATTAGGGTACCACAAAATATAAAATATCTTTCAAAGACTAATTAATTTGCCATTCTCCTAATTTTTAAGAGTTTGATGGTTGTTCTTATGTCAATTAATTAATTAATTATGTAAAAATTATTTACAGCTATATATCGAAAATCAAATTACATTCTTTGTACACTATGTTCAACTTTATGTTCTCGTTAGCAACAAATATATTTAAATTGATTGATACTTGATATTTTCGCAGGACTTCGAAAAATAGTAGGACAAGATCGTGGCGAAACCTTCTATAAAACGGATGTATTAGCTCTTATTAAGCTAGGAGTATTCACGGGACGGGTTATGGTGCCATACATGGTCGTCAAATTCATACTGAGTCTCGTATTTTTCTTGGTAATGTTGATCTACACATGCCAAAAAAAACATGCATCAATTTATGAAAATATTGAGGAATTTTTGCAAGGTAATAATCTCATTCCAATAAGGTATTCATATAAAGAGATAAAGAAAATGACACGAGATTTTAAGGAAAAATTGGGAGAAGGAGGATTCGGTTCTGTGTACAAGGGAAAGTTACGAAGTGGACCTTTTGTAGCCATAAAAATGTTGGGTAAAGCTAAGACTAATGGTCAAGAATTTATCAGCGAAGTTGCTACAATTGGTAGAATACATCATGCCAATGTAGTAAGGTTGATTGGATTTTGTGTTGAGGGTTCAAAACGTGCTCTTGTATACGAATTTATGCCGAATGGTTCTCTAGATAAGTTTATCTTCTCCAAAGTGGATAGTGTATCATTGACTTACCAGGAAATTTTTGAAATATCTCTTGGAGTGGCTCGTGGTATAGCTTATCTGCATGAAGGCTGTGACATGCAAATTTTGCATTTTGATATCAAGCCTCACAACATTCTTCTTGACGAGAACTTCATTCCTAAGGTCTCAGACTTTGGTCTTGCAAAGCTTAATCCTCTTGATAATAGTATTGTAACTTTGACAGCAGCACGAGGAACAATTGGTTACATGGCTCCAGAATTGTTCTACCAAAATATTGGAGCAGTATCTTATAAGGCCGATGTCTATAGTTTTGGAATGCTTTTGATGGAGATTGCAAGTCAAAGAAGAAACTCCAACCCAAATGCAGAGCATTCGAGTCAATTTTACTTTCCATTTTGGATATACGATCAATTGGCTCAGAAAAATGATGAGATAGAGATGAAAATTTTAATGCATGAAGAAACGAGTGAAGTAGCAAAAAAGATGTTCATAACTGCACTATGGTGTATACAATTAAAGCCAAGTGATCGTCCTTCAATGAATAAAGTGGTGAAAATGTTAGAAGAGAATGCTGCAAGCATTGAAATGCCTCCAAGACCTTCATATTATCCAAATGATATGATTCACAAAGATTCTGAGGAGATTAATTCAGGAGTAACTACTTCAAATGATTCTTCTAGTTGTTCAGGTTTTGAGGAGGAAATTACAACCAATCCTATGTGAAAGTGCTTTGGTTGATGACTAGTGCAATTTGCTTTCTATGATCTTGTTTCTTATTATGTTAAGTAAAAGGACAAGTATAGCAAGTGTGATATTTTTCTATACTGTATTTTAATTTATATGTATGTGTTATACGCTTTTGTTTATTAAAATCAGTTGAATGACAATTTGATCATTTCTTTGTGGGCACGGGTGTATTAATATTATTATTTTGATTATTATTAGAAAATATTTTAATTATTATTAAAGAATAGCATGTGAAATATTTTAATTGTCAAATTAGTAATATAATATAGACATATAATGAATTCGATGTACACTTTTAATACCAGAAGTCTCTTTCTCTTGGTTGATTATGTAAGTTTATTTGTTTACCTACAAAAAATTGTGTAGAATTTTGTTATTAGCAATATTTTGTAATATTATTTTGACAATATGAAGTGTTAAAACTTACTCAACATTCTACTACATGTATGCTATCCCTCCAAATTTGTATGAGTAACTACTTCAAATGATTTTTCTGGCTCTTCAGAATTTGGGGAGGAAATTACAACCAATTCTATGTGAGTTTTCTGGTTGATGACCAAAGCAGCTTGCTTTTTTACGATCTAGTTTCTTAGTATGTTAAGTAAAAGTACAAGTATAATAAACAGGTGTGGTATTTTTCTAGGAGGAGTGTTAGGGGATAAGTAGATTTTGTGAGTTGTAGTTATTAATTAGCTATTATTAATATTTTTAATAGTGTGAGATTATATCTAATGGTATAGGATTATTCAATATTAACAAATTCCTTCATTTTAATATTGGATAATCAAATTTCAACCTATACTTTGCTAAGAATACATGTATTTAACAACATCTCAGCGTTTAATTAAAGTAACATTTTCAGAATGTTAACAATGTCATAATACAATAATAATGATAAGTTGCTGTTGCATATTATATTTCATCATAACCAAATGTATATATAGAGTAGACATTTCCAAAATAATACACCATCTTTAGCACAAGATTTGTTCATCATAAGTGCCAGTCAATGAATTGTTTTTGAAATCCAAGATATCCCTACAAAAAGCATGTAAAAATAAATTCTTAGGAAGAAAATCTTAGGAAGAAGAGAGTTGAAAAATTAATAGATGTGCTTGTTGAAATTGAAGATTAAAAGCGTAAGAACAAGTTTAAAATTTTAATCTAATTGATTGAAAACGGTGATTGAATTTGAGAGGAATTAGGATTTTAAAATTGGAGAAGAAGAGGTGTATTTGGTGGGGATGATGAAAATGACAATGTTATCAAGTTTTAAGAGAAACATAGCGTCAATTGAAAAGAAAAAAGAAAATAACGTGAATTTTAGAGCTCTGATAAAGGATAATTTATCAATAATCACTCTATATGTCACAAAGGATAACTTATCCTTTATTTTAGAAAGGGTAAAGTAGAATTCACCTTAAAAAAAATAATAAAAAAAAAACAAACAACTTTGACAATTATTTCCAAAAAACAATGAGATTTTTAACAAAAAAGAATATGTCAATCCTAATTGGCTCTTAACGGATATATCAACAGTTTAACATGTCATGTAAGTTTATTCTGTTAATATAGAAAAAGATATTGACAGAAAGGTTAATCAGTCTTAAAAAATAAAAATGAAGGGCCAAAAAAAAATTTTTTTTAAAGACCTCATTATCTTTCGAGATAATTGTGAGGGTGTTTAAAGTTTTTTCTCTAAAAAAAATTGAAAAAACAAATTGAGTTTGAGTATTTTAATGTATGATTGGGTAAGTAATTTATCCAAGAAAATTTGTAATATCTTTTTTTCTGGTTTTGGTCCAAAAATTCAGATGTGGAATTAATTCTTGTAGCTTTTTGTTTTTAGATGCATTTATATATATATTATTAAAGTTTTGTTTCTATTTTAATTTTCCATTTATGTAGTCAATTCATGAAGACAGCAAAAAAACTGACTAGTTTAATCAATTCAGATAGCAAAAATATCAGAAAGTAAGAGAGAAAATTCTGCTTAATCTTATTACAGATGTACCTTCTTTATCTTTGGTAGTATATTATTTGAGAAAATTATTAAAAAAATAAATACTAATAATGAAATCTATCATGGATTGAAAATAGTTACATTTTAAAAAGAATTCTCTAATATTTTGATGTGTACTTTTTCTTCTCTAAACCTTTTTCGCAGGGCATAGATTACAAACATGGAATCGATGCGTCAAAGAAAATTGGTCCTCTTAACACATTTGCTAAATATATAAGATTTTTAAGATTTTTATATTTTTGAAAAGTTAATTATTATAAAGATGGGAGTCACTTACATAAAGACGTTTAAAACATCTTTTTTTAAAGACGCTTTTTAATAATTAAAATTTAACCTATATAATCGATCAAACTGTATTATTTTTGTCAAAATTAGATCAAACAAACCAATTTGACCGAAAAATCGATAAATCAAATCTTAGACTAATCTAAATTAATATTCTTTTTTATAAAAAATGACTACAATATTCTTATTATAAAAAATGACTAAAATATTTTTATTATATATATTAATTTTGAAAATCTTAAATTCTAATTCTACGATGGTATCAAGAGAAGAGAAAGGTTAGAATTTAGAGTTTTAAAATATATAGTAAAAATATTTTAAATCATTTTCTATAATAGGGGTATTATAGTCATTTTATAAAAAATATTAATTTAAATCGGTTTAAGATTTGGTTTATCAATTTTTTGGTCAAATTGATTTATTTCATCTAATTTTGACAAAAATAACACAATTTAATCGATTATATAGATTATATATTAATTATTAAAAAACATCTTTAAAAAAAGATGTTTTAAACATCTTTAAAAAAAGATGTTTTAAACATCTTTATGTGAATGGCTTCCTATAAAAATATGTAGTTTTGGTGGCAGAACTTGAATGAAACTTTTGGAAGGGTCAAAACTTTTGGCAAAAGAAAAGAATTATGCAATAATATTTATATTAAAATAAAATTCATAAATATAATTATTTGTTAAATTTGTTATTAATATGTAAGGCTAAATATATAGTTAAAGTTAACCAACAAACTAAATTTGATTTTGATTAACAAAAAATTTAGTTTAGGTTAATAAATTAAACTAATTTTAAATAATAAAACCAACTATTTTGTTTGTGCATGATATAAATTTATTGTTATTTTGTTATATTTTACTATTTTAATTTAAAATACAGTTATATAGATAATTATAATATAAAGAATATATTTAAGTGTTAATAAATGTTAATTTAGTAAAAGAAAATTAAAATATATATTATTAATATACATAGAAGGGATTCAGACAAAAATGTAAAACATAAAGGTATATAATAATATTACTATGCTTATAAAGTAACGCATTGAATAAAAATAATATTGTCTATTTATTTGAATTATGTATGTAACTTGGACAAGGAAAAAAACCGTAAAGCGTAGCCCATTTCAATCTGGAAAAACATAACTTTAGATGCAGAAAAATGATGCCTTTAAAAATAAAGAGTTAGCTTAATAAACAGTCCCTAATAAGTAATAACACGTCTCTATAGGTTAAAAAAGAAGTTTACGAACATGGGGTTAATAGAGGACAACAACAACAACTAAGCTGCATTCTTCCCTTCAATGTCTTCGCCTCCAACAGCAAACCTGTCGAGAGTTCAATGGATAGATTCAGAAAGTATGAGACAGCATAATATAAGCAAAGAGGATAGAGATGCTCACATATAGAGTTTGGTATAGGGACCAACTTTAAAATAACCCTTGGATTCAACCTTGACAGAAAAAAGAGCATCCGTTTTGAGCTTGACTCTGGCATAATGAACAAGGTCATGAAGCCCAGATTCATTCTGTTGCATGAACATATAAATCAGACTTTCTTTTTCTTTCTGGTTGTGATGACAACAGAAAACATGCAACACCCGCCAAGTATCGTCCAGACCATCTATATGCAGATCTGCCATAACCATCCTCCTAGACAAGTCGTACACATACCAATTAGAGGCTAGCTCCTCAACAACTAGGAGATAATCACTAGATCCCAAAAGAACAAGTTTTGTAGGACAGAACACATTAAGAGGAATTTTTGGAAATTGGCACTCAATGGGTTTCCATCTGTTTGCTTCAACATCATATGACACAATCGATCGTCCTCCCAACTTACTAAAACGATACAAGAAAATGAGGGTCTTATGATGCTTGGTGCTCTTGTCCTCCCACAAAAAGTAAGATTCAGGATCCATAGAACCTTGAATCAAGGCGTTATAAGGTACTTCCCTTCTATCCCAGTAATCTGATTTTGGGTCATAGATCTCAATCCAACCACCCCCAAAGATTAACAACTTGCCATCATATGGGACTACTAAAGCTCTATTACGACTGATGAACGTGTTACCCAATAATTTCCAAATCCAAGTAGAACCATCGTATTTGAGGCACCAGAATTTTTTGGGGTAATGTAGGTCCATGATCACCCCATATTCTTTTGGAATACCACCCATCAACCTACCAGGGACGAAGTACAAGACACCACCAACGGAACAGAATTCTAGGGACTGTGATAGCGAGGAATCAATTTTTATACCTTTGGCAAGAGGAGTAACAGGACCTGCTTCTTCAAGATCAACACAGCCATTCTTCATCAAGTCCGCCTCAGTGACAGTTAACATCTTGCGGGTGAAGGTAGTAGAAGAACCCATCTCAGTTACCACATCGTCAACATTTTCCACAAAAACATAAAAGCGCTGCGTCATGAGTAGCTTTGGATCAGAACAAGAAACAACCTGGAATTTGGGAAACAACTATATTATCCAAGATAAAATTAAATCACAAATAGTTTAGAACAACTAACTATTAAAGAGAAAGTTTCAATTCGCAGGTGTGTTGATGAGAGGATGCAGAAACCAACCTCAGGTTCAGATTGCTGGCACTTGCCAACAGCAACTGTATCTTCCAAAACCGCACCTTTCAAAACCCCAACAGCCCTTTGCCACCAGTTGTCAAAATCAAAATCAGGGTTGAATTGAGTAGCGTGACCCAAATCCCTAATGTGATTGGCGGCCTTAGCCATCAAATTCTTGCCATCTTCGGAAACCCTACCGACCACACCAAACGCACTGAAAGTGCAAGCCTTCACAACAAACACTTCACCCTCAAAGTTACTCACTTTCTCCTTGAGCCACCTGGCGAAGTCCTCTGCTGCAAGACGTAGGGAGGTATCTTTCGCGCTGATAGGCGGTTGTGGCGGAGATCGGTTCCAATGTTCCGCAGTTGAAGCAATGATGAGGACGAGGTTCTCCTTAGGTAGGTCTTCGGGCTCGTAATCAACTGTATCTACGAGCTCTAAAGTAACGCCGTTTGAGGCTAACATATAGCGGAGGTGCTGCGCCAGAGCTTTTGACGTTCCGATTCGGGAAAAGAATAGGATCTTGCCACATGGATTGCATTCGGGTTCGGATTGTGGACCGAGCATTGAAAGGTCCTCTTTGTGGGGGCCTTGAAGGAGGGTCTTGCGGCGACCCTTGCATATTAACATGGTTAGGGCAGCGGCTGAGGCGGTGGCCGCGATGGATAAGAGAGAGGATACCGTCATATCCACCTGTAACGAAGATAACTTAGCTTTTATTATTGGCTTTTCTATTTCGTTTTAGGGTTTTCTTTTTTTTTTTCGTTGTTGAAGAGACTCAGAAAGTGTTCATCGATGGCAAAACTGGGAATGAGGAAAACAGAATAAGGAGATGAGCTATATTTTAAAGGTGATGCGGCTTGTGGTCATTTTGGTTCCTCTTGTTATTATGGAGCTCGCACCCTAACACTATAGCACTAATCCACAGTTAATATATAGAATTACTTACATCTAACTTTAGCTATACATTACAGACAATAGCTTAGGTATAAACAACTAAGCAATACAAGTTAGTGAAGTTACACCTTAAACATAAAATAATACAAAGCAATGAAATACTGCTTAGTTATTAGTCTTTCCTTTTTAAAATAAGTGTTTTATTTTTTAGATTCATTGAAAATTTAATATATTAATGGTGCAATGGTGCGTAATTTATAACCCACAAACTATCCGGTAAGTGCACCGGGCCGTACCAACTAATACCTTACGTGAGTAAGGGTCGATCCCACAAGGATTGATGGATTAAGCAACAATAGTATTTGATAGGCTTAGTTAGACAAACAAAAAATAGTGTTTAGATGTTCAAAAGCATTAAACAATAGAAGAAGAGTTTGAAGACAGACAGGTAAATAAGTGAGAATAAAATATGGAGAAATAGTTAAGGTTTTAGAGTTATCTATTTTTTTGGATTAACTTTTCTTATTCACTATTGTAATCATGTAAGATTTAATTCATTGCAAACTATTTGTGACTAGACCCTAATTCCTTAGACCTTTCTAGTCTCCTCTAAAATTCATTAACTGCCAATTCCTTGGTCAATTAATTCCAATTAGAGGGTGATGATCAAATTCTAGTTTATATGCCACAAGAATCCTAATTATCCAAAAATAAGGGGATTATATGTCACGTATCCCGTTAAGTACAAACAATTAGAAATTCAAGATAATATGTTTTCAAGTTGTTGTTCAAGTAAAGAGCTTTTCCAAGTTATACAAGAACTCAATTAGAACATAGGTCATACTTCCGTTTCACCCAAATTCATAAAATAAAAAACGAAAACAATTATTGAAATATAAATAAAAACATGAATTAAAATAGAAAAATAATAGTATCACTCTATACAATAGACAGTGTTCCTAACCTTAACAATGGAGGTTTAGTTGCTCATGGTTCAGAGTCCAAAAGCTGTGGAATATGGAATGTAAATTTGTATGGAATAATGTTGTGGAATGTTGTGTTGGAACCACCCTGTTGAGATCCCTTTTATAACTAATCCTAATAAATTTAAAATCTAATTTCTAAATTTAAAATTAAAATAATATCTTTTTCTAGAATTAAAATTTGAATTTAAATTTGAATTAATTAACAAGTCTTCAGCTGATGGGTGGGGACTACTTAATTTGTCCATTCTGCAGTTTCTAATCTGTGTTTTCTAGGCTAGAAACTGGGTCAAAACAGCCCAGAAATCGCCTCTAGTGTTTTTCTGCGTTTTCTGCACGTGGCGCATGTTATGCGTATGCGTCGCTGAGCAAATCTTCAACTCACGCGTACGCGTCGCCATGGATACCTTCAGATCACGCGCACGCATCAGGCACGCGTGCGCGTCGCTCCTCGCTGCCATCTCCTTTGCTTCTTGTGCTGCAGAAATTCCATCAAATTCCGCCGAATGCTATCTAAAATAAACAGTATTGCACAAAACTCAAAATAGCATCTATAGTGGCTAAAATATAATTAATTCTTAATTAAACTCAACAAATTACATGCAAATTTACTAGAAAAAGATAAGAAAGATGCTTACGCATCAACTAACAAGTAAAAAAGATAGTTATTTTAAAAAGGAAAGAGTATTACTATTGTGCATCCACTAATAATGCTAGTTTATTGTCTTTGCCATGTTGCTAATTTTTCACTAATTCTTCTCTACAGATTACGCGTATGGAATTTTGAAAGGTAGATTCTCATTTCTTGGCAAATATTTTCAGTTGCATGGTGTGATTTCCGTATCTATTGAGTCCTAATCTGTCACAAAGAAGACATTATTAGGGTGCCATAAAACATATAAAATATCTTTTAGAGACTAATTAATTTGCCATTCTTCGAAAAGTAGTGAGAAAAGATGGAGGAGATACCTTCTATACAGCAGATGTATTAGCTATTATTAAGCTAGGAGTATTCACGGGACGGGTTATGGTGCCACATATGGTCATCAAATTCATATTGAGTCTCGTATTTTTCTTAGTAATGTTGATCTACATATGCCAAAGAAGACATGCATCAATTTATAAAAACATTGAGGAATTTTTGCAAGGGAACAAACTCATTCCAATAAGGTATTCATATAAAGAGATAAAGAAGATGACAAGAGATTTTAAGGAAAAGCTAGGAGAAGGAGGATTCGGCTCTGTGTATAAGGGAAAGCTACGAAGTGGACCTTTTGTAGTCATAAAAATGTTGGGTAAAGCCAAAGGTAATGGTCAAGATTTCATCAGTGAAGTTGCTACAATTGGTAGAATACATCATGCCAATATAGTAAGATTGATTGGATTTTGTGTTGAGGGTTCAAAACGCGCTCTTGTATACGAATTTATGCTGAATGGTTCTCTAGATAAATTTATCTTTTCCAAAGTAGATAGTGCATCATTGACATACCAAAAACTCTTTGAAATATCTCTTGGAGTGGCTCATGGTATAGCTTATTTGCATGAAGGTTGTGACATGTAAATTTTGCATTTTGATATCAAGCCTCGTAACATTCTTCTTGACGAGAACTTCATTCCTAAGGTCTCAGACTTTGGTCTTGCAAAGCTTAATCCTCTTGATAACAGTAGTAAGAGAAACAATTGGTTACATGGCTCCAGAATTGTTCTACCAAAATATTGGAGCACTATCTTATAAAGCGGATGTCTATAGTTTTGGAATGCTTTTGATGGAAATTGTAACAACCACCCCTTCTAGAAACAAAATTAAACTTCGAAGTTTGAAAATCGGTTAGGAGATAAGATTAGAATTTTTGAAATTTTGGATAGAAACTTAGTAACCACCCTCAGTTTGAAATTTAAAATATCCCAACCACCCCATCCCCAAACGTATATAAATAGGGGAGCACCCATAGGTAGAAAGTCACTCCTCTCAGACACTAATCCTCTCCCTTCTCTCTCTGCAAAGAAATAATATTCTGTGGGCAAACACAAGAGGCAAGCTCGAAGAAGTGTTAGGAAAAAGAGTAGGGAATTATGCCTTTCTTACTTATGTTGGCATGTAGTATCTTTCATGTATTTTATGACATGAATTATTCTTTGCTTATCTCTCATCTACATTGAGCATGATTATCTATTATGTCAATTATTCCCTCTTGAATCCATTAATATGTATCCCATATCTTTTCTATGTGCATTTACATGACCTTTTAATTACTATTCCTTTCATGTTGAAAATACATGTCCCTTTAAAATGTTTTATTAAATTATTTAACAATCCCTAATTTTACTACATGACCTTTGATACCGTTACATTATTATTATTCCTTTAATGTTGAGAGTACATGCTCCTTTTTGTGTCTTGTTCAAGGAACCCTATTTTGTTATATGCAACTAAATGACCCCTTATATCATTATGTTATTATTGCTCCTTTATTTTAAAGATCAAAGGTACATGCTTCTTATAATATCTAATCCAAGTATTTCAAATACCCACTTTCTTACAATATGCACTTAGATTATATTTTATACATTATATCATTAATATCTTCTTAGGGTCAAGAGTACATGTTTCCTTATAATTATTTTATTCAGCTAATTAATATATCTCATTTTATTACATGAAATTATATTGACTTTTATAACATTAGATTAATATTAATATTTCCATGAGTTAAAAAGAGTACATGCTCTCTTATAACTATTTTATTCAACTATTTAAATTATTCTATCTTTTATAATGTATATTTATTTTATATTATTAATACCCCTCTAGGGACGAGAGTACCTACTTTCTTATAAAGTCTTATTCAACATGCTTATTTTATCATGGTATATGTCTCTCCTCTTGCATGATCTATTCTTGTATATGCCTAAATAATCCTACTTGTTAATTAAACTGAGGGAATGATACTTCGGTAAGGGAAGGTGACCCCAAAGACAAGATAATCGAGATGATCCTTCGGTAAGGGAAGGTGATCGAATCGAGATGATCCTTCGGTAAGGAAAGGTGATCGGCAAACCTTTGGGAACCTTCGGTAAGGGAAGGAAACTCCCATCAATTTTATATAATAAGATATATTTGTTGATATAACTCTTTTCTTGTGTATGTCTAAATAACCTTGATTGTAAATTGAACTGAGGGAATGATCCTTCGGTAAGGGAAGGTGACCCCCAAAGACAAGATATCGAGATGATCCCTCGGTAAGGGAGGGTGATCGATCGAGATGATCCTTCGGTAAGGGAAGGTGATCACCAAGACACTCGAGATAAGAACCTTCGGTAAGGGAAGGGGACTCTCATTTATACCGTTTTGAGCTCAATACCTTCCATAAAAGTTAAAAGTTAAGAAAGAAGAAAGCATGAATGAAAGTTTGATTCTTAGTTTTTCTCAGATTTATGTATGATTATGTTGATGTTACTTAGGATGTTATCCTTCTGTTTTCCTATATGCTTTCTCTTTTTGCACACATGTTCTACAAGAAAGATGCATATTACATGTCATATCGTACGCCCCTAGTGCGCGAAATTGTGATCAATACTTTTCACAACTCAAATAATCCCCGGTAATGAATCCAAAAACATGGTGTTCAATACCATGGCATAAACACAACTTCGCACAACTAACCAGCAAGTGTACTGGGTCGTCCAAGTAATAAACCTTACGCGAGTAAGGGTCGATCCCACAGAGATTGTTGGTATGAAGCAAGCTATGGTCACCTTGTAAATCTTAGTCAGGCAAACTCAAATGGATATGGGTGATATACGAATAAAACATAAAGATAAAGATAGAGATACTTATGTAATTCATTGGTGGGAATTTCAGATAAGCGCATGAAGATGATGTGTCCCTTCCGTCTCTCTGCTTTCCTACTATCTTCATCCAATCCTTCTTACTCCTTTCCATGGCAAGCTTATGCAAGGGTTTCACCGTTGTCAGTGGCTACCTCCCATCCTCTCAGTGGAAATGTTCAACGCACCCTGTCACGGCACGGCTATCCATCTGTCGATTCTCAATCAGGCCGGAATAGAATCCAATGATTCTTTTGCGTCTGTCACTAACGCCCCGCCTTCAGGAGTTTGAAGCACGTCACAGTCATTCAATCATTGAATCCTACTCAGAATACCACAGACAAGGTTAGACCTTCCGGATTCTCTTGAACGCCGCCATCAGTTCTAGCCTATACCATGAAGACTCTGATCTCACGGAATGGCTGGCTCGGTTGTCAGGCGAGCGCTCGGTTGTCAGGCGATCAACCATGCATCGTGTATCAGGAATCCAAGAGATATTCACCCAATCTAAGGTAGAACGGAGGTGGTTGTCAGTCACACGCTCATAGGTGAGAATGATGATGAGTGTCACGGATCATCACATTCATCAGGTTGAAGAACAAGTGATATCTTAGAACAAGAACAAGCGGAATTGAATAGAAGAACACTAGTAATTGCATTAATACTTAAGGTACAGCAGAGCTCCACACCTTAATCTATGGTGTGTAGAAACTCCACCGTTGAAAATACATAAGAACAAGGTCTAGGCATGGCCGAATGGGCAGCCTCCCAAAGAGGGTTCAATCATAAAAACATGATCAAAAGCTCTCTAATACAATAGTAAAAGGTCCTACTTATAGAAAACTAGTAGCCTAAGGTTTACAGAGATAAGTAAATGTCATAAAAATCCACTTTCGGGCCCACTTGGTGTGTGCTTGGGCTGAGCATTGAAGCATTTTCGTGTAGAGACTCTTCTTGGAGTTAAATGCCAGCTTTGGTGCCAGTTTGGGCGTTTAACTCCCATCCTTGTGCCAGTTCCGGCGTTTAACGCTGGAAATTCTGAGGGTGACTTTGAACGCCGGTTTGGGCCATCAAATCTTGGGCAAAGTATGGACTATCATATATTGCTGGAAAGCCCAGGATGTCTACTTTCCAACGCCGTTGAGAGCGCGCCAATTGGGCTTCTGTAGCTCCAGAAAATCCACTTCGAGTGAAGGGAGGTCAGAATCCAACAGCATCTGCAGTCCTTTTTAGTCTCCGAATCAGATTTTTGCTCAGGTCCCTCAATTTCAGCCAGAAAATACCTGAAATCATAGAAAAACACACAAACTCATAGTAAAGTCCAGAAAAGTGAATTTTAACTAAAAACTAATAAAAATATACTAAAAACTAACTAGATCATACTAAAAACATACTAAAAACAATGCCAAAAAGCGTACAAATTATCCGCTCATCACAACACCAAACTTAAATTGTTGCTTGTCCTCAAGCAACTGAAAATCAAATAAGATAAAAAGAAGAGAATATGCAATGAATTCCAAAAACATCTATGAAGATCAGTATTAATTAGATGAGCGGGGCTTTTAGCTTTTTGCCTCCGAACAGTTTTGGCATCTCACTTTATCCTTTGAAATTCAGAATGATTGGCTTCTTTAGGAACTCAGAGTCCAGATAGTGTTATTGATTCTCCTAGTTAAGTATGATGATTCTTGAACACAGCTACTTATTGAGTCTTGGCTGTGGCCCAAAGCACTCTGTCTTCTAGTATTACCACCGGATACATACATGCCACAGACACATAATCGGGTGAACCTTTTCAGATTGTGACTCAGCTTTGCTAGAGTCCCCAATTAGAGGTGTCCAGGGTTCTTAAGCACACTCTTTTTGCCTTGGATCACAACTTTATTTCTCTTTTTCTCTTTTCTTCTCTCTTTTTTTTTTCGTTTTCTTTTCCTCTTCTCTTTTTTTTTTCGTTTTTCCTCTTCTTCTTTTTTTCACTGCTTTTTCTTGCTTCAAGAATCATTTTAATGATTTTTCAGATCCTCAGTAACATGTCTCCTTTTTCATCATTCTTTCAAGAGCCAACATTCATGAACCACAAATTCAAAAGACATATGCACTGTTTAAGCATACATTCAGAAAACAAAAGTATTGCCACCACATCAAAATAATTAAACTGTTATAAAATTCAAAATTCATGCAATTCTTCTCTTTTTCAATTTAAGAACATTTTTCATTTAAGAAAGGTGATGGATTCATAGGACATTCATAACTTTAAGGCATAGACACTAAGACACTAATGATCACAAGACACAAACATAGATAAACATAAGCACTAAAATTCGAAAAACATAAAAATAAAGAACAAGGAAATTAAAGAACGGGTCCACCTTAGTGATGGCGGCTTGTTCTTCCTCTTGAAGATCCTATGGAGTGCTTGAGCTCCTCAATGTTTCTTCCTTGTCTTTGTTGCTCCTCTCTCATGATTCTTTGATCTTCTCTAATTTCATGGAGGAGAATGGAATGTTCTTGGTGTTCCACCCTTAGTTGTCCCATGTTGAAACTCAATTCTCCTAGGGAGGTGTTTAGTTGCTCCCAATAGCTTTGTGGAGGAAAGTGCATCCCTTGAGGAATCTCAGGGATTTCATAATGAGTGGGATCTCTTGTGTGCTCCATCCTTTTCTTAGTGATGGGCTTGTCCTCATCAATGGGGATGTCTCCCTCTATGTCAACTCCAACTGAATAACAAGGCTAACCTTGCCAAGGTAGAGGACTTGTCCGCCACTTTATAAAGTTCTTGGGCTATAACCTCATGAACTTCTATTTCTTCTCCAATCATGATGCTATGAATTATGATAGCCCGGTCTATAGTAACTTCGGACCGGTTGCTAGTGGGAATGATTGAGCGTTGGATGAACTCCAACCATCCTCTAGCCACGGACTTGAGGTCATGCCTTCTCAATTGAACCGGCCTTCCTCTTGAATCTCTCTTCCATTGGGCGCCCTCTTCACATATGACTGTGAGGACTTGGTCCAACCTTTGATCAAAGTTGACCCTTCTAGTGTAAGGATGTTCATCTCCTTGCATCATGGGCAAGTTGAATGCCAACCTTACATTTTTCGGACTAAAATCCAAGTATTTCCCCCGAACCATAGTAAGCCAATTCTTTGGGTCCAGTTTCATACTTTGATCATGGTTCTTAGTGATCCATGCATTGGCATAGAACTCTTGAACCATTAAGATTCCGACTTGTTGAATGGGTTTGGTAAGAACTTCCCAACCTCTCCTTCGGATCTCATGTCGGATCTCCGGATATTCACTCTTTTTGAGTGAAAAAGGGACCTCGGGGATCACCTTCTTCAAGGCCACAACTTCATAGAAGTGGTCTTGATGCACCCTTGAGATGAATCTCTCCATCTCCCATGACTCGGAGGTGGAAGCTTTTGCCTTCCCTTTCCTCTTTCTAGAGGTTTCTCCGGCCTTGGATGCCATAAATGGTTATGAAAAAACAAAAAGCAATGCTTTTACCACACCAAACTTAAAAGATTTGCTCGTCCTCGAGTAAAAGAAGAAAGAAGAGAGTAGAAGAAGAAGAAATGAGAAAGAAGGGAATGGGTTTGTATAGGGGTGGGGGAGGGTTATGGTTCGGCTATGGGAGGGTGAGTTTGGGAGGGAAAGTATTTTGAATTTGAAGGGTGAGGTAGGTGGGGTTTTATGAAGGATGGATGTGAGTGGTGAAGAGAAAGATGGGATTTGATGGGTGAAGGGTGTTTGGGGAAGAGGTGTTGAGGTGATTGGTGAATGGGTGAAGAAGAGAGAGAGTGGTGGGGTAGGTGGGGATCCTGTGGGGTCCACAGATCCTGAGGTGTCAAGGAAAAGTCATCCCTGCACCAAATGGCATGCAAAAATGCGTTTTGAGCCAATTCTGGCGTTAAACGCCGGGCTGGTGCCCATTTCTGGCGTTTAACGCCAAGTGCTTGCCCTTTTCTGGCGTTTAACGCCAGTCTGGTGCCCCTTTCTGGCGTTAAACGCCCAGAATGGTGCCAGAATGGGCGTTAAACGCCCATCTGCTAGCCTTACTGGCGTTTAAACGCCAGCAGGTTCTTCCTCCAGGGTGTGCTATTTTTCTTTCTGTTTTTCATTCTGTTTTTGCTTTGTCAATTATTTTTGTGACTTCTCATGATCATCAACCTACAAAAAAACATAAAATAACAAAGGAAAATATATAAAATATAACATTGGGTTGCCTCCCAACAAGCGCTTCTTTAATGTCAGTAGCTTGACAGAGGGCTCTCATGGAGCCTCAGAGATGCTCAGAGCAATGTTGGAACCTCCCAACACCAAACTTAGAGTTTGAATGTGGGGGTTCAACACCAAACTTAGAAGTTGGTTGTGGCCTCCCAACACCAAACTTAGAGTTTGGCTGTGGGGGCTCTGTTTGGCTCTGTTTTGAGAGAAGCTCTTCATGCTTCCTCTCCATGATGACAGAGGGGTATCCTTGAGCCTTAAACACAAAGGATTCTTCATTCACTTGAATGATCAATTCTCCTCTATCAACATCAATCACAGCCTTTGCTGTGGCTAGGAAGGGTCTGCCAAGGATGATAGATTCATCCATGCACTTCCCAGTCTTTAGGACTATGAAATCAGCAGGGATGTAATGGCCTTCAACTTTTACCAGTACATCCTCTACAAGTCCATAAGCTTGTTTTCTTGAGTTGTCTGCCATCTCTAGTGAGATTTTTGTAGCTTGCACCTCAAAGATCCCTAGCTTCTCCATTACTGAGAGAGGCATGAGGTTTACACTTGACCCTAGGTCACACAAGGCCTTCTTGAAGGTAATGGTGCCTATGGTACAAGGTATTGAAAATTTCCCAGGATCTTGTCTCTTTTGAGGTAAGTTCTGCCTAGACAAGTCATCCAGTTCTTTGATGAGCAAAGGGGGTTCATCCTCCCAAGTCTCATTTCTAAATAACTTGTCATTTAACTTCATGATTGCTCCAAGGTATTTAGCAACTTGCTCTTCAGTGACATACTCATCCTCTTCAGAGGAAGAATACTCATCAGAGCTCATGAATGGCAGAAGTAAGTCCAATGGAATCTCTATGGTCTCATTTTGAGCCTCAGATTCCCATGGTTCCTCATTGGGGAACTCATTGGAGGTCAGTGGACGTCCATTGAGGTCTTCCTCAGTGGCGTTCACTGCCTCTTCCTCCTCTCCAAGTTCGGCCATGTTGATGGCTTTGCACTCTCCCTTTGGATTTTCTTCTGTATTGCTTTGAAGAGTACTAGGAGGGAGTTCAGTAATTTTCTTGCTCAGCTGACCCACTTGTGCCTCCAAGTTTCTAATGGAGGACCTTGTTTCAGTCATGAAACTTTGAGTGGTTTTGATTAGATCAGAGACCATGGTTGCTAAGTCAGAGGTATTCTGCTTAGAATTCTCTGTCTGTTGCTGAGAAGATGATGGAAAAGGCTTGCTATTGCTAAACCTGTTTCTTCCACCATTATTATTGTTGAAACCTTGTTGAGGTCTCTGTGGATCCTTCCATGAGAGATTTGGATGATTTCTCCATGAAGGATTATAGGTGTTTCCATAGGGTTCTCCCATGTAATTCACCTCTTCCATTGAAGGGTTCTTAGGATCATAAGCTTCTTCTTCAGATGAAGCTTCCTTAGTACTACCTGGTGCATTTTGCATTCCAGACAGATTTGAGAAATCAAATTGACTTGTTGAGTCAATATTTTGTTCTGAGCCAATATGGCATTCAGAGTGTCAATCTCAAGAACTCCTTTCTTCTGATTAGTCCCATTGTTCACAGGATTCCTTTCAGAAGTGTACATGAATTGGTTATTTGCAACCATTTCAATCAGCTCTTGAGCTTCTGTAGGCGTCTTCTTCAGATGAAGAGATCCTCCAGCAGAGCTATCCAAAGACATCTTGGATAGTTCAGAGAGACCATCATAGAAAATACCTATGATGCTCCATTCAGAAAGCATATCAGAGGGACACTTTCTGATTAATTGTTTGTATCTTTCCCAAGCTTCATAGAGGGATTCTCCTTCCTTCTGTCTGAAGGTTTGGACTTCCACTCTAAGCTTACTCAATTTTTGAGGTGGAAAGAACTTTGCCAAGAAGGCATTGACTAGCTTTTCCCAAGAGTTCAGGCTTTCTTTAGGTTGTGAGTCCAACCATGTCCTAACTCTGTCTCTCACAGCAAAAGGGAATAGCATAAGTCTGTAGACCTCAGGGTTAACCCCATTAGTCTTGACAGTGTCACAGATTTGCAAGAACTCAGCTAAGAACTGATGAGGATCTTCCAATGGAAGTCCATGAAACTTGCAATTCTGTTGCATTAGAGAAACTAATTGAGGCTTAAGCTCAAAGTTGTTTGCTCCAATGGCAGGGATAGAGATGCTTCTCCCATAGAAGTCGGGAGTAGGTGCAGTAAAGTCACCCAGCACCTTCCTTGCATTGTTGGCATTGTTGTTGTTTTCGGCTGCCATGTGTTCTTCTTCTTTGAAGATTTCTGTTAAGTCTTCTACAAACAGTTGTGCCTTAGCTTCTCTTAGCTTTCGCTTCAAGGTCCTTTCAGGTTCAGGATCAGCCTCACAATAATGCTTTTGTCTTTGCTCCTGCTCATATGAAGGAGAAGAAAACAAGGAAATATGGAATCGTCTATGTCACAGTATAGAGATTCCTTGAGGCGTCAGAGGAAAAGAAAAATGGAAGACAGAGGTAGAAAAAAAATTCGAACTTATCAAGAAAGATGGAGTTCGAATTGTGTATTAGAGAATAGTGTTAGTCCATAAATAGAAGGATGTGAGAAGAAGGGAAGTGATTTTCGAAAATTAAGTAAAAGATTTTAAAACATTTTGAAAAACACTTATTGATTTTCGAAAACCAAGAGTGGAAAAGAAATTAAGTGATTTTTGAAAAAGATTTTGAAATTAGAAATTAAAAAGATTTGATTGAAAACTATTTTGAAAAAGATGTGGTTAAGAAGATATGATTGATTTTAAGAAAATGTGATTGAGAAGATATGATTTGAAAAGCATTTTAAAAAGATTTGATTTTGAAATTAATAACTTGGCTAACAAGAAAAGATATGATTCAAACATTAAACCTTTCTCAACAGAAAAGGCAACATACTTGAAATGTTGAATCAAATCATTAATTGATAGCAAGTATCTTTGAAAATGGAAAGAAATTGGTTTTGAAAAAGATTTGATTTTGAAAAACTTTGAAAACTTGAAAAAAAAATATGATTTGAAAACAGAATCTTCCCTCTTGTGCCATCCTGGCGTTAAACGCCCAGAATGGTGCACATTCTGGCGTTTAACGCCCAAACTACTACCCTTTTGGGCGTTAAACACCCAGCCAGGCACCCTGGCTGGCGTTTAAACGCCAGTTTGCCTTCCTCACTGGGCGTTTTGAACGCCCAGCTTTTTCTGTGTAATTCCTCTGTTGTATGTTCTGAATCTTCAATTCTCTGTATTATTGACTTGAAAAGACACAAATTAAAAATATTTTTGGATTTTTAATAATAAGGAATAATCAAAATGCAACTAAAATCAAATAACAATGCATGCAAGACACCAAACTTAGCAGTTTGTATACTACTGACACTAACAAAATGAGAATGCATATGAGACACATAAACACTCAAATCAATAGAATTCAAAGATCAGAGCAATGAAATTATCAAGAACAACTTGAAGATCAACGAAGACACATGCATGACTGCAATAAGAACAGAAACATGCAATTGACACCAAACTTAAAATGAGACTCTAAACTCAAACAAGAAATTTTTGGATTTTATGATTTTGTAAATTTTTTTTTGTGTTTTTTTTTTCGAAAATTAAGAAAATAAAGATATCAAAATTCTTAGTGAGAATTCCAGGAATCATGCAATGTTTAGTCTAAGACTCCGGTCTAGGAATTAGACATGGCTTCACAGCCAGCCAAGCTTTCAAAGAAAGCTTCGGTCCAAAACACTAGACATGGCCAATGGCCAGCCAAGCCTTAGCAGATCACTGCTCCAACAGCAAGATTGATAGAAATCAACAAGCTCTTGTGATGATAAGTTGAAACCTCGGTCCAATAAAATTAGACATGGCTTCACAGCCAGCCAGACTTCAACAGATCATCATGAAACACTAGAATTCATTCTTAAGAACTCTGAAAAAAAAATACCTAATCTAAGCAACAAGATGAACCGTCAGTTGTCCATACTCGAACAATCCCCGGCAACGGCGCCAAAAACTTGGTGCACGAAATTGCAATCACACTTTTGCAACCTCGCACAACTAACCAGCAAGTGCACTGGGTCATCCAAGTAATACCTTACGTGAGTAAGGGTCGATCCCACGGAGATTGTCGGCTTGAAGCAAGCTATGGTTATCTTGTAAATCTTAGTCAGGATATCAATAATTATCAAGGTTTGATTGTGAAAAGCAAAAGAACATGAAATAAGTACTTGTTTTGCAGTAATGGAGAATATGTTGAGGTTTTGGAGATGCTCCATCTTCTGAATCTCTGCTTTCCTACTGTCTTCTTCTTCAAGCACGCAAGGCTCCTTCCATGGCAAGCTGTATGCAAGGGTTTCACCGTTGTCAGTGGCTACCTCCCATCCTCTCAGTGGAAATGTTCAATGCACCCTGTCACGGCACGGCTATCCATCTGTCGGTTCTCAATCAGGCCGGAATAGAATCCAGTGATTCTTTTGTGTCTGTCACTAACGCCCCTCCTTCAGGAGTTTGAAGCTCGTCACAGTCATTCAATCCTTGAATCCTACTCAGAATACCACAGACAAGGTTTAGACCTTCCGGATTCTCTTGAATGCCGCCATCAGTTCTAGCTTATACCACGAAGATTCCGGTTAAAGAATCCAAGAGATATCTACTCAATCTAAGGTAGAACGGAGGTGGTTGTCAGGCACGCGTTCATAATTGAGAATATGATGAGTGTCATGGATCATCACATTCATCCGGTTTAAGAACAAGTAATATCTTAGAACAGAAGCAAGCATGATTGAATGAAAAACAGTAGTAATTGCATTAATCCATCAAGACACAGCAGAGCTCCTCACCCCCAACCATGGGGTTTAGAGACTCATGCCGTGGAAGGTACACAAAGAAACGTGTAAAGTGTCATGAGGTACAGATACAATGTCAAAAGATCCTATTAATAGTAGTCTAGTAACTTAGGGTATACAGAAATGAGTAAATGACGTAAAAATCCACTTCTGGGTCCACTTAGTGTGTGCTTGGGCTGAGCATTGAAGCTTTCATGTGTAGAGACTTTTTCTGGAGTTAAACGCCAGCTTTCATGCCAGTTTGGGCGTTTAACTCCAATTTTTATGCCAGTTCCAGCGTTAAACGCTGGGAATTCTGAAGCTGATTTGCAACGCCGATTTGGGCCATCAAATCTCGGACAAAGTATGGACTATTATACATTGCTGGAAAGCCCAGGATGTCTACTTTCCAACGCCGTTGAGAGCGTGCCAATTGGGCTTCTGTAGCTCCAGAAAATATACTTCGAGTGCAGGGAGGTCAGAATCCAACAGCATCTGCAGTCCTTTTCAGTCTCTGAATCAGATTTTTGCTCAGGTCCCTCAATTTCAGCCAGAAAATACCTGAAATCACAGAAAAACACACAAAATCATAGTAAAGTCCAGAAAAGTGAATTTTAACTAAAAACTAATAAAAATATACTAAAAACTAACTAGATCATACTAAAAACATACTAAAAACAATGCCAAAAAGCGTACAAATTATCCACTCATCAGCCCCCTTTTTAAAAAATCCCGCACGAGGGCTGGAGATGGATATGGAGGTGTTGCATAGCACTCCTACTGAGACGTTAGGTTCTCACTCCCTTTCTTTTCCCATACTGTCTCCAGAAGAACATGGCACAGTGGATAGAGACGACGCAGTGCCCCCGAAGGTAACTTCTAAGTATGACCCCTCGAAGCACGCGTGGGTAGTTGCGACCACTACTACCGTGCTCCAAACTATCTACTTAGGTCGAGAGTTCGTGGAAGAAGAACCCCAGCTGCCCATCGTAACCTTCCTAGATAGGAACGCTTCAGCATCTAAGAAGCGGTCATTTAAGGTGGTACACCTCGAGTCCGACTCCGAAACCGAGGAAGAGGAAATTCGACAATCCTAGCCAGAAGGAAGACACCATGGAGGAGGATCCAGAGGAGGAGTTGGACCCTTGCGGAAGTCCAAAGATGGAATACGTGCCCTCTTCCCCACTTCGGCACCCCGTCGAGTTTTGGTTCACCCCACCCAACGGAACCGGATCTTCACTGCGCGAAAAGGTGTTGGAGGGAGGCCCCTGGTACCTCGATTCGTGAATAACTGAAGGGTCCTAATCAAGGATAGGATAGGATACAAGTATGAGAGCTTCTTCGACGAGATTAGTTTAGGACGTAATTAGTTTCTTTTCTGGTTATAATTTTCTCTAAGTGTTTCATTTTGAACCGTACTCATGGTTAAGATATTATTTCATATTCAAACATTTTAGTGCTACTCATTTTCCCCTTCACGCATACCTCCTCCTCCCTTGCATAACTTAGAGTGTTACAGAAATGACAAGCCAAAGAAAAAACTCAAACCCAAATGCAGATCATTCAAACCAGTTTTACTTTCCATTTTGGGTATATGATCAATTGGCTCAAAATAGTGATGAGATAGAGATGGAAATTTTGATGCATGAAGAAACGAGTGAACTAGCAAAAAAGATGTTCATAACCGCACTATGGTGTTTACAATTGAAGTCAAGGGATCGTCCTTCAATGAATAAAGTAGTGGAAATGTTAGAAGGGGATGCTGCAAGTATTGAAATGCCTCCAAAGCCTTTATATTATCCAAATGATATTATTAAGAGAGATTTTGAGATTAACTCAGGAGAAACTACTTCAAATAATTCTTCTGGCTCTTCGGGTTTTGAGGAAGAAATTGCAACTAACCCTCTGTTGAAGTTTTCTGGATGATGACTAGTCCAGTTTGCTTTTTATGATCTTGTTTCTTATTAAGTAAAGGTTCAAGTATAGCAAGTGTGATATTTCTCCATATTTCTTATTTATGTATTGTACACTTTTGTTTACTAAAACCAGTTGAGTAACAAATTGATCATTTCTTTGTGAGCACGCGTATATTAATATTGTTTTTGATAAAATAAGTTAAATATAATCTTTGTTTAGTTTTATCTCAATAATCTATACAATGGTTAGAGAATGCAAAATAGTTAATATGACCAATACCAGAAGGAGCCTTATTTTGTGAGACTGATTATTCTGGCATGGTTACTTATGTTCCCCCTAATTTAAGGGTATGCAAATTATTATGTTATGGCAATATTAGTATCATGTGAATCTCAATACCAGAAGTTGAAACACAAATAATAAAAAGCAAACTAATAATTCAAAATACACAACAAATATTAGAACTTACAAAATCAAAATTGCCAAAAATGAACTCACGTCAAAACTGCTAGTATAGTAGACTGAATGATTATGCTTAGAACCATTACAGATTTATCCTCCTCCTTCTAGTTTATTGGAAATGCTAATTGTTACTTCTTGGATTTTTTTTATGCTCTGTACAAAAGATATACATTTTACTGTCTAATAAAAAAATATCATACACAAACTGTAACTATGGCATAAATATATATAATCTGTAATACTCACTGGACAGACTAGAGTATTATAATAGGTGAAGCACTTGTTGGTGCTGTCACCTTCTTTCTAGGACTCTAAACATTTCAAACACATAACACATAAGTTCAAAAATTTTAGTTATAAAAAACGAATTTCTTGTTCTTTATTATTATAAATAAATCTAAAATATTAAAACAAGTGAGTAGGGATAAGTGACAGACTAGATGTACAAGTAAACTTGGAATAATACTTTATTGGTATATACTATATATGGTACAGATATATAATCAATAATAACTAAGTTTTCTGGTTGATGACCAAAGCAATTTGCTTTTTTACAATTTAGTTTCTTATTATGTTAAGTAAAAGGAAAAGTATAGCAAGCAGATGTGATATTTAATATTTTTCTATATTGTGTTTTTATGTATATTTATGTGCCGCACGCTTTTGTTTATTAAAATTTTAAAACCCGTTGAATGGCAATTCGATGCTCATTTTTTTAGTTATGCTCCCGAAAAATGTGTCATGCATAGATATGGATAATGGGTGTGTTTTTAAATAATATAAAAATATTTTTTTTTAATTTAAAATACAAATCAGAGATAGGATTTTGAGAGGTATGAAAGACCGAAACTCCAATTTGTAGAGTGACAAATTTAAATTTGGAGGGTTGCAAATCGGAAGCAATTGGAACCTCCCATTTGAAGATTTTCTTTTTTACTTTTAAGGTTGAAAAATCGGGGTCAGTTTTGAGGTTTTAAAATATAAAAAAATTAAAGTCACAAAAAAAAAATATAAAAAAATTAAGAAACTCAATATTAACCCTCCGATTTGTGGCCTTGCTAAATTGAATGGTCCAATTTATTTCTAACCATTTTTTCAAATTTCACACCTTAGGATAACACACAATAAGCCAATAACAACGTATAACACCAACGTTTTTTCAATTTGTAAATTAAAAAGTGCATTCCGTTGGAACATGTGTGTATTAATATTATGAGAAAGTATGAGGAGCTAATGAAATATTTGTACAATGTGTATAATAGAGGTTTATAGAATATTAGAGATATAACTATTAGTGTTATCTTTTTTCATCAGCTGCATCTTTTAGGATGAGTGGTATCATAATGACATGGTATTAGAGCATTAGATTCGAAAGGTCAAAAGTTCGATTCTTGGACAAATAGTCCATTATCTTTAGGATCCTAATATTATTAGTCTTCCTATACATATAAGTTTTTTTTAGCAAACAAGTCTAAACGAGTTAACTATAACCCAACAAAATTCATTTACGTAATGCGCACGTGAAATCACACCATTCCTCTCCAACATTTATATCCCACATTCCTCCTTCTCATCCTCCTTCTTCTCCTTCTTCTTTGGATTCCTCTTCCTTTTTTTTTCGTATTCTTTCTTTTTTGCGTGTTTCATCCCTATTGTCGTTCTTTTTATTGCTGTATTTTTTTTCTCCTTCTTTTTCTATTGATTTTACAAAATTATGTATTTTTTTAATTTGATTTTTTCTCCCAAAAAAATTATGAGAAAATGAAATAAGAAGATAAAAAAGAAGCAGCAGAAAATGGGAGGAAAAAGAGAAAGAGTTTTGAATTATGCAAAATTTATCAAAATAAAAATATAACGAAAAATTTCCAAAATACACCGAAAAATTGCTAAAATATCCCAAAAGTTTTCTAAAATACACCGAAAAGAGAATGGAACAGATTTACCACAATAATAATTCAGATTCAGAACTTCTACACCAAAATTTTGCTATAAATGCACAAAAATATTTTCTTTAATGTATTTTCTTCTTTTTTTTTTGTTATTTCTTTCTTTTTTTTTAGTTAAATGAATGTAGACTCATCATCTTTCAAGCAATTTTGCAACATTATGTATTTCTTCTTCTTTTGTTTGATTTTTTGTTTTTATTCTTGTTAAGAGAATAAACTAAGAAGGAAAAGATAAAGAAGAAGAAGAAGAATGATGATGAAGATGATGAAAAAGAAGAAGAAGAAGCAATGACAGAAGATGAGGAGGAGGAACGAGGAAGAGAAAGAGGAAGAGTTTTGAATTATGCAAAATTTATTAGAATAAATATACACCGAAAATTTTTCAAAATACACCGAAAGATTTTCAAAATACACTGAAAGTTTTTCAAAATACACCGAAACGATAATGGAACATATTCATCACAATAATAATTCAGATTTAGAACTCCTACACCAAAATTTTGTTACAAATGCACAAAAATATTTTCTTTAATACATTTTTTCTTCTTTTTCCTATTTCTTTCTTTCTTTTAGTTGAATGAATATAGTTTCATCCTCTTTCATGTAATTTTGCAATATTATATATTTTTTTATTTGATTTTTTTGTTTTTATTCTTGTTAAGAGCGCAAAATAAAAAAAAATTGAGTAGGTAAAACAAGAAGGAAAAGATGAAAAAAAAAGATGATGATGATGATGAAAAAGAAGATGAGCAGCAGAAGGAGGAGGAAGAAGAATTTTGAATTATACAGAATTTATCAAAATAAAAATACACCGAAAATTTTCTAAAATACACCGAAAGATTTTCAAAACACACCGAAAGTTTTCCAAAATACACCAAAACGAGAATGAAACAGATTTATCACAATAATAATTCAGATTGAGAATTCCTACACCAAAATTTTGCTACAAATGCACAAAAATATTTTTTAATATATTTTTTTCTTATTTTTTCTTTCTTTTAGTTGAATGAATGTAGATCCATCATCTTCCAAGTAATTTTGCAGAATTATATTTTTTTTTGTTCTTTGTTTTTTTTTATTCTTATTAAAAGAGTAAAACAAGAAAAAAATTGAGAAGGTAAAATAAGAAAAAAAGATGAATAAAAAAAGATGATGAAAAAGAAAAAGAAGAAGCAGCAGCAGAATATGAGGAGGAGAAAGAGAAAGAGTTTTGAATTATGTAGAATTTATCAGAATAAAAATACACCGAAAGTTTTCAAAATACACTGAAAGATTTTCAAAATACACCGAAACGAGAATGGAACCACACCTCAACCAGTTGATTCGATTCAAAATAATAATCCACTTCGCTTTGGTTCAATTAACAGTCTGAACTTGAATCATTTATTATCTTCAACAACGAAATAACTATTTAAACCTGATTTCGCAGTTTGATTTCAAAAACTTGAACTTGAACTTAGACGAAGAGAACGTAGAGAACATAGAGAATAAAGAGAAACACAGAGAACGCAGAGATGAAACAGAACGTAGAAACGCAAAAATGCTAAGAAAAATTGAGATGAGCTATATTGAGTCATATTTTAAAGGCGATGTGGGTTTGTGGTCATTTTGGTGATAGGCTTGTTTTTATTTGTCTCGGCTTTATTTTTAAGAAATTTTGGTGATAGGCTTTTTCTCCTTTTGGTCTTGGTGATAGGCTTAGGTTACCGTAAGGCAATGGGCTTCTCAGTTACTGTAACTCTTTTGCTTCCCCGTCATTGAGTCATTGCACAATTTGTCCTTTTTTTTTTTCATTCAACTATTATTACCCAAATGTTCAAAAAAAAATATTATTATCCAAATTTTGATCTAAATATTCTATTATAATTCTTTATACCCTCAATGTCATGGATTTTTTTTATATAAATTAAATAAATATATTATTTATGGATATAAACAATTTGCAGTGTTTTTACAAAATTGCATCATATTATTTATTTCGTTTACAGTGTAAATGAAATAATTTTGCACGTATTTCGTTTACACTGTCAACGAAATAAGACTGACATTGTAACACCCTCGCTATCAGAATGTCACGCTTCCGGCTGCGCCACTCTGATAGTAAGTATTACGACTACTTTATATACTTAATAATAAAATAGGAGTCTTTGACTCGAAACCGTATCGCTGATTTCTTTGAAAACCAGAAAACTACTTTATCTTGAAAACAAACAAACATATATTTATATACAAGATTTTTTACATAAGTAGCTAATAAATATAATGTATTTATAAAACATACAACTCATATCCCTCTTACAACATTTTAATAATAAGGGTGAGGAATAAACCTATAACATGTGTAAACAAACAGAAACGACATATCTAAGTACTTAACTAAAACTCCGCAAGCTTCTTCGTCCGTCCTAAAAAGATAAAGTTGTAGGGGGTAAGAACATCGTCTTTGCTGGTTCTCAGTAGAGAATTTTGAAGAATTGTTATAAGAAGATATTTCAATAAGAAAACTGTTTTCAAACTCACACTACAACAAATAAGAGTTTTCGCAACGGTCAAAAACTGTTGCCGTAGATCAAAAAACCGTTCTTAAAACTTTAGGCAACACTTTGGCAACGATTTTTAACCTGTGGTATATGCGGCCGTTACCAACACTCATAGGCAACGGTTTTTTACCTAAGGCAACGGTAACAAAAAAAACCGTTGCCACAATTACTGGCATAGACAACAGTTTTGAAGGGAAATTTTAAACAACGGTTTCGAACCGTTCCTCGATAAGCAACGGTTCAGAACCATTCTTATTAATGATCTAACGATTTAAAACCGTAACTGGATAGACAACGGTTTTAAACTGTTGTAGTTTTATTATTCACATAGCCAATGGTTTTAAAGCGTTACGATTGGTGTCATTTTTTGGCAACGGTTTTAATACCATTGCCATTTTATAGTCATCTAAGACAACGGTTTTAAAGCGTTACCATTGGAGTCGTGTTTTGGCAACGGTTTTAATACCATTGCCATTATGTAATCATCTTTGACAACGGTTTTAACACCATTGTCTTTTGTAACTTTTAACAACAGTTTTTTTTTGTAATATATAAGTTTTTATTTACAATAGTTTTCTCGTGAATGAAATTAATTTCAGTTTTTCTTTTAATTATTTAGTGTCAATAAATAATCTAAACTATTTGAATCAAGTCACTAAAGAAAAATAATTGAACATTTCCCATCAAATTTAACATATAAAAATTGTTGTAAGATCCACAATCACATTATATTATCATTGCAAGATAACATAATACTAGTCTAGGTCATAACTACTTGTACTTATATCATTATCATTTTTCCAAATACCATAATACTATAGCCTAAGTCATGACAACTTCAAACTATATCATCTAATTTTGAAAAAAATATAATAACAAAAAAGAGTTGAAATAGCTAAGTAGCAAATAGTCATCATATCCACAAGTTCATGACTTTTACTCTGTAATATTTACTTTTAAAAATGTGACCTTAATCAAGTTCGATTTCTCCTTCAACATAGTTTTTCTGTAAACAAAAAAAAATAAATCAAATATAAAACTACACATCTTTAATACTAATAATGTGTAAATAAAAATGTTTGAGAGAGAGAGATGACAAACATATATATCATAACATTCTTCTATTTGGATACACAAAACAATTGAATCAACATCATCATAATCAACCATTATTTAAGATATGATAACATATAGAAACTTTAACAACAAATAATACCTCTTCATGCGCATCATTGTTTGATATTTCATACTTTACTAAATCTTAAATCATGAACCAATCACGGCCTCCAGCCCAAGCAATTCAATCAACACTATCATCAATTCAGCATAAAAAATGCAATCTCAAAAGTACAACACTAGAACAAACACAGGCAAAATAGACAAGAAAAACACAGGTATAGATAGCAATTACAGCAAGTAGCTCAGATAGCAGTTAATAATAGTTAAGCAATTCGGCAAACCAAAACAAATTCAAACCCAAACAAAGCATGCAAATGCATATGATGCAGGTCTGCCCTATGGCTAATGAGCTCATTTGTCAGTTATATAGTCAAACTTGACATATCTGGTAGCTAATCCGGACACTGTCTCTTTGTTGCACATTAATATCATTATAGGAAATACGTGTCCTATCACCATTAGAGGGAATAGGTGCCCTGTCACCCTTACAACCAGAGAAAAAATACAAACATACTCATTATCAATCAACCACAATCATGCCTCGTTTATTATATTCAATTTCATAATCAAACTCAGTTTTCTTCATTCTTCTTCTTCATCCCTTTCCCGGAGTAAGTGGACAATGCCAATGCTTCTTACCCGGAGTCTCAACTCTTAATCAAATTCAATTTCATTTTCAAATCCATTTCACAATATCATTCAATTCATTCAAAAATCATACTTTTAAAATCAAGTCTCATCATTCTTCATTCAATTTGAATCCTCATCATTCCTCCCATTCCTTTCATTAATAATTCAAACTCAAACATAACCTTTTTCTTAATAACTTAGAAACAAGTCATATAATCCTTAAATCTAAATCTTTCTAAATAATCAATTTAAACGAAAAATCCAATTTTCATAAAAATTTCGACAACATTTTCTCTAAAACTCGGGATTTTGCCATCCTTCCTGTGACCCAACCAAACCATTTCCAAATGTCAATCATTTTCCGAAATCCAACGAATTCTAATACCAAATCATTTTCAAAATCAAACCAATTACAATAATAAATCTTTTTCAAAATCAAACCAGCTCCAATATTAAATTATTTATAAAATCAAACCAATTTAAAATTAAGCCGCTTCCAAAATCAAATCATTTTCATATCTCAAATCATTTCCAATGTTAATCCATTTTCATTATAATTCCAAAACCCAGAAAAAACCACTTCTCACAATATTCAACCAAATAACTTTACAAATTAATTTCTTATTACAACCGCACACCACTCATGCAATCAGTAATTTAATTCAATAAATAACCACATCCATAAGACAAACATAATCACAGAAATATATTTTTCACATCAATATCTATTTATAACAATTCTATAATATAAAATAAATTTTAAGAAAAACTCCTACCTTAACTCGCCAAAACTTGAAAGCTATACAGCGCGTCGAAACCCCTTCTTATCGGCTTGTAACCTCGGCAGTCACAACCACAGCCCATTCCACTCTCACAACTACGGTGGCAACCCCAAACATGACATGCAAAAACCAGGAATCGATCCAAGACAGGGCCCCTAGCAACGATTTCTGACGACTAGAACAGCAGCGTGAAAATTCTGGAGAAGCTTTTTGATCGAGCTGCTGAAGAAGAAAATGTCAGAAATCGTTTGTGCCTCCAAGAACTCCAATTGGGTAGCTACGTCAAATTCTACCAAACAAAAGTGACGCCAACGTGTAGAAGAAGAGGATACGAACACTTTTATCGGATTAGACTTTTGATTGAAATTACAGATCTCAAGAAATCGAACATTGAAGGTTATGACTTCTTATGGCTTTTTGTTCTCTCTCACTCATGGCTCCCTCCCTTTTGCTTTGCCTTGGTTCCGCTCAAACTCCACTTCCCCAAGTTGAAACAAGGTTTAACAGGTTTGCATAATAGAACGGTGCCACAAGAATAAAAACATTGTAACATCTCATGCAATGGAGAACTAAAGCATGCTGATGCAGTTGATCTTGTAAATAAACTAAAATCTACAAACCAAAGCAACCGAAAGAGCTCTAGCGTGAAACATTTAATAAAGAATGAGTATTCTTCCAAGCAAAAGCAAACACCAAACCATATCATGTCGGAAATGATACGCAAATGTGAAAAAACTAAAAGTAAAGAAAGGATGAAGAGGATTATATGATGGAGTTAATAAAAGGGCAAGTGTCATTAAGGCCACTTGTCATTCGTTTGAATTCTTGAGTCAGCAGTTCAAGTTTTAAATATCTTAAACGAATAATTATGAAAATTAGATTAAAACACAAGTAATAATATATATGAGTTACTAATATAAATGACATCAGTAACATAATGATATAAGATATACGATGAAACATTAGCAAAACTAAGTTCACCAAAAAGTATCGATATTTACTCATATCGACGGATATCAAACTCGATAATAATATTATTAACTAAACTCTATTTTTAAATTAAAAATATTAATTACTCAAGTTAAAATATACATATAATTTTCATTACTTATAAATTACTAGAATTATAATTTTAATTATGTAAAATATTTCATATAACAAAAATATATATAAGAATATGAATTTAATTGAATTAAATAGTTATAAAAATTGATTTAATTACTTATAATAAAATAATTCTTAAAAATAAGGAACTCCAATTTATTAAAAAAATAAATTATAACTTATTTATATTTAAATTTTTAAAAATGTGGGTCGTTATATTCTACCCACCTTAAAAAAAGTTTTCGTTCTCGAAAATTGTTATAATAAAATAAGTTCAAACTTAAATCAAAGAAAACAGAATCTATAAAGAGAAGTATAATATCGTTAAGGATGAATATTCAAAAAGACTCAAGTAAACAATTAGATTCACAAGCAAGCAAAGGGACACAAGAACGATAAGGTATGGTCGGAAAACATTCGAAACAAAGAATTCTGTTGAGGATTGGCACGAATAAGATTATACATCGAAACAAAGCTAACTTCATACCCTCTAACGCTCCCAAACCCCAAGAGTTGTATCACCTATTACTTCTATTTCATCTATGATAACCCATTAGTGTTTCCATGTACATAAATCATTAATATTAAGTTGGCCAGACCTAATACCATGAGAGATGCAACGGTCAACTAACAGCATTAATCAATAGACATTCATGCATGTGAAACTCACACTCTTGTGTCCTAATGCATGACAGACACTTAGAGTATGCAGTGAAGCATAGTCAGTCTATTCCCAAGGCTCTAATAGGAACGAACTGCTTTGATACCACAATGTAACACTCTCACTATCAGAATGTCATGCTTCCGGCTGCGCCACTCTGATAGTAAAAAGTATTACAACTACTTTATATAATTAATAATAAAATAGGAGCCTTTGACTCGAAATCGTATCGATGATTTCTTTGAAAACCAGAAAACTATTTTATCTTGAAATCAAACAAATATATATTTATATACAAGATTTCTTACATAAGTATCTTATAAATATAATATACGTATAAAATATTTAACTCATATCCCTCTTATAACATTTTAATAATAAGGGCAAGGGATAAACCTATAACATTTGTAAACAAACATAAATGGGATATCTAAGTACTTAACTAAAACTCTGCAAGCTTCTTCGTCCGTCCTGAAAAGATAAAGCTGTAGGGGAGAACATCGTCTTCACTGGTTCTGAGTAGAGGATTTTGAAGAATTTTTATAAGAAGATATTTTAATAAGAAAACTGTTTTCAAACTCCATGATTATCGTTGCCTTGTGAATCTTTTGAAAACCGATGGTTTAACCACTTAAAAATTTAAAACCCTTTTTAAAAGAAATCAGTTAATTATCCGGGAATCCAAAACTCACTTTTCTTATAAAAGAATCTTAACACTTTCATAACAGTATGAATGACCGATCTGTTCCAAACATATGTTCATCGACCTGTTCCAAACATAGGTTCATTAAGTCTATGCTGAACCAGCTTGATATTTTATACTTTACAAAATCTTAAATTAGGAACCAATCACGGCCTCCGGCTCAAACAATTCAATTAACACTATCATTAATTCAGCATCAAAACACAATCTCAAAAGTACCACACCAGAATTAACACAGGCAAAACAAACAAGTAAAACACATGTATAGATAGCAATTATAGCAAGTAGCTCAGATATCAGTTAGTTATAGTTAAGCAATTAGGCAAACCAAAACAAATTCAAACCCAAACAAAGCTGGAAAATGCATATGATGCATGTCTGCCCATGGCTAATGAACTCATTTGTCGGTTATATAGTCAAACCCGACATGTCTGGTAGTTAATCTGGATACTATCTCTCTGTTGCGCATTAATATCATTAGAAGGAATACGTGTCCTGTCACCATTAGAGGGATTATATGCCCTGTCACCATTAGAGGAAATATGTATAGTAAGAACCCGCATTTTTACGTAAAACCGTTTTAATAAAATAATTTTAGTGCCCGAAATAGATTCAAAATTTAGAAATTTTAATTTGGAAATATAAAGGTGAAATTTGGTTTCAGTGAATTTTTCTGAGTTGGAAAATGTATTTCTTTCGAAGAGTTTTCGTAAAAATGCATACTGGCGCTTAAGCTGGCAGTGCCGGCTCTAGTCTATCCAGTACCTGATGAACGTGATTTTTGACGGTTTAGAATTTCACAAATGAGATCTTGTTGAAGTATAGTCTCTAAACCAACAATAATCCTTTCATGCAAAAATTTGTTTGTCACAAGTACAAACCCCTAAAATCTATAAACCGAAGTATTTAAACCTCGGGTCGTTCTCCCTAGGATTTACAATAAAGTGTCTTGTTATTGGTTATGAGTTATTTTGGGGTTTTGGATAAGAAGCATGAAAAGTAAATGGCAATGAAAATAAACTAACAACTATAAAAGGCTCTTGGCAAGGTATGAAAATTAGAAGTCCTATCCTAGTTATCCTTCTCAATTGTGATGAGAATTGTTCATTGCTACCACTTAGTTAACCCTTACTAAATAAAGGAAAGTCAAGTGGATGAATTGACTTGAGCCACAAGTCCTAGCCAACTCCCAAGGAAAGACTAGCTTTAGTGCACTCCAAACCAATTAGCAATCTCTCCAATTACCAATCAACAAAGGAATTAGATAACTCAAGTGTCACTAATTAATCTACCTAGGCCAAGAGGAACAAAATCTATACTATATCTAGAAGAGGCATTTCAACAAACACATAAAGGGCAATAAAAGTAAACAACATAAATTACAAGAATTAAAGAGAGATCTAACTACAAAGGCAAGAGATCAACAATAGAAAAGCAAAGAAGAACAATTATTATGAATTACCTCTTATTGAATTGAAAGAAAATGTAGAAGGAACAATACTAGATCTACAACAAAATATAAGAACAACATAAAGAAAATTACAACAAAAGAATAGAAGAAGATGAATGTAGCAACAAAGAATTGAAAGGTAGAAGTAGAAGAAAGCAAAGATTAAAACCTAGATCTAAGAACTAATCCTAATCCTAATCCTAGAGAGAAGTGAGAGCTTCTCTCTCTAGAAACTAACTCTAACTACTAAACTATGACTAATGATTAAAAGTATGTAAAGTATGTTGATTCCCCCTTCAATCCTTGGCTTAAATAGCATAAAAAATGAGTTGGATTGGGCCCACAAGGCTTCTAAAATCGCTGGCCACGTTTTGCTTTAAGTGAACCAGGTGGCAACAACGGCGCGTGCGTGTACTATGCGCGTACGCGTCACCATACGTGTAGTAACTATGGCAAATCTTATATCGTTTCGAAGCCCCGGATGTTAGCTTTCTAACCCAACTAGAACCGCATCATTTGGACCTCTGTAGCTCAAGTTATGGTCGTTTAAATGCGAAGAGGTCGGCTTGACAGCTTTCCGGTTCTTTCATTTCTTCATGAGTTCTCCAACTTTTCATGCTTCTTTCTTCATTCCCTTGATCCAATCTTTGCCTCCTAAACCTTAAATCACTTAACAAAGATATGAAGGCATCTAATGGAATCAAGGAGAATTAGATTTAGCTATTTTAAGACCTAAAAAGCATGTTTTCACTCTTAAGCACAATTAAAGGAGAAGTTATAAAACCATGCTATTTTATTGAATAAATGTGGGTAAAAGGTTATAAAATCCCCTAAATCAAGCATAAGATAAGCCCTACAAATGGGGATTATCAACCTCCCCACACTTAAACCAAGCATGTCCTCATGCTTAAGCCAAGAGAGAAACAAAGGGTATCAACATTTATTCAATGTAAATAAACTATATGCAACCTAAACTATATGCAACTAAATGCAAAATGGTTTTACCTACTTGGTTAAAAATAAATCAATCCTCCAAGTCATACATGCACAAGTAGGGCCAAGATTATATAACGATTCATGAATCCTACCAATTCGAATATCAAAATGAAGTTCAAGTAGACTTGCGAGAAGAAAGCTTATGAAAGCCGGGAATCATGGAATTGAGCATCGAACCCTCACCGGAAGTGTTTGCACTCTAGTCGCTCAAGTGTGTCGGGTCGATTCTCTCAATTCTCCCCTAATCATGCTTTCCAAAATTTGTTTTTCATCTAACAATCAACAATTATTTCATGCATGCATACAATTATCATGAGGTCTTTTCTTTAGGTTGTAATGGGGCTAGGGTTAAGGTGGGATACATATTTGGTCAAGTGAGCTTGAAGTTTGAATCTTTGATAGGCTTAGACTTCCCACCTAACCTATGACATCCTATACAATTAAGTTCTAACCTAACTACCCATTCTTCACTTTTCCATATACTCATGCATTCTCTTTTCATTTCACAACACATATGCATTGACTTTTATTTGAGCTTTACTTTGGGGCATTTTGTCCCCTTTATTGCTTTTCTTTTTCTTTCTTTTTTCTACATACATTTTTTCTTTTCTTTTATTTTTTTCTTTTTCACTTTTATTTCTTTTTCTTTTCATTTTTCTTTTTCTTTCAAACTATATACAAGAATATCAATGCATAAGATCTATACATTTAATCAATACATGAGTATGTACCCAATTCCCCAATATAAAAATACAAAACACAAACACCCTTTTATCCCAACCAATGTCCCAAAGTTTTCCCACTCTTGAATGACACTCACACTCACTAGCCTAAGCCAATCAAAGATCCAAATAAAAGACATTCATTGTTTTCCCCTTTAAGGCTTGTAATGTGCTAAATTAAAGAACAAGTGGGTTAAGCGTAGGCTCAAAATTTGGCTAACAAGGGAAGATATAAGGTAAGGCCATTTGGGTAAGTGAGCTAATGAAATGATGGCCTCAATCATATAAATGCATGAATACAAATAATAATGGACATATAGACTCAAACAAAGCAAAGATTACAATCATAGGAAGAGAGTAATGCACACAAGAAGGAAAAATAAGTGGTTATAAGATGTAACCACACCATTAGGCTCAAATCTCACTTGCTTGTATTCTTAGCTCAAAAACCATGTTCCAAAATACATTCTTTCAAGCAAGTTCAACAAAAATTTTTCAAATTGGTAGGGTGCCCTAAAACGGTTTCTTGGGAAAGAAATCATCACCCTAACCAATTAGTCCTAATAGGAGAGAAGTGGTAAAAATATGTACAAATTCTAACTAACATGCAACTTATCATGCAATGCAATAACTAATCTAACAAAGAGACTAAGAACTGGTGTTGGACAAGGAAATTGTTACCCACGGAGATCGGTCAAACGACCTCCCCACACTTGAAGATTGCACCGTCCTCGGTGCATGCAAAGAAGAGCAAGGTGGATGGGTTGCTATAATTGATGAGCTCCTTCAAAAGGTTGTGCGGATAACTTGTTTGTTGCCCCATTTAGAAACTTTTCCTTTTTCCCTTTCTGGTGGCCAACCTAAAAGGAAAGAGAAGGAAAGGAATATTAGGCCTATAACAAAGATATCAAAGCAAATAGAACATAGGCGGGGGTTAATGCCAAGTAGGAGTTTGGTTCTCTACTACATGGTAGCTACAACATGTAGAGGAGGAAACAATAAGAGAAAATGGCATATCAATGATACTTGATGCAAGAGTACGGTCAAAGCATGAAGAGCATCAAGTTCGAACAAGAGAGAGTGGGCCATGAAAGACAATATATGGTCATATCAATGCACAAAGAACATAAGTGCCTAAAAGATTGAGCATTGATTTGAAGAGAAACATCACCCAACAATATGAAACAAGTCAAGAGGCACCAAAATAATACAAGGAATCCTCAACAATTGAGTAGGAAGATGTAACACCATTATTAAAATGACTTAAAAAAAAACGAAAACATGCTACAAAAACTAAATGAAAATGGGAAGAGTAGAAGTATGCGAATGTGATAAGCAAAAGAAAATGGAATGGGAGAAAAAAAACTCTTTTTTTACCGACGCGTACGCGTCATGCATGTTTACGCGTCGATGGGTATATTGGTCGAAGGACGCGTACGCGCCAAGTGTGCGCACGCGTGCGTCGAGTTAGGCGAGAGTTATAATGTTGGCCCAAAAGTGGCACAACTCTCGGGTAAAAGTACCGGGGGTGCAGATTGTGCAATCGACGCGCACGCGCACAGCGTGCGTGCGCGTGCATTGCGAACTTAAGATCGTGTGCGCGTACGCGCCAGGTGCGGGCACGCGTGCATAGACTTGTGCCTTTGGCCCAGTGTTCGCACAGCGCAGGCCTAACTCTCGGGTTTTTGGCTGGGGTAGAATTTTTGCATCCACGCGTACGCGTACAGTGCGCGTCCGCGTGGGCGGTCGAAAAATGCTCAGGGGCGCGTACGCGTCATGTGCGCGCACGCGTGGATGGTGTTCTGTTTCTCAAAGAAAATTTTTGCTATGTTTTTGCACCAATCTAAGCATTCCAAACCTCCAATCTGCTACCAAATACGACAGGTACGCGACTAATGGCCCTTTCCACCACAACGGAAACACTTATCCTTTGTTAATTTATTTTGCCCAATATTTCTTTCTTTATCCCACTTCTGGTGAGATCCTCTCTTTTGAACATAATTCCTTTTCCTTCCATAATTTTTGTTGTTGCCAAAACCTTGCCATTTACCTCTTTTGGGGTAATGATTTATCGCATTTACTTCGGAAAATGGGACGGCGCCAGCTGGGCGCACTTCGTGATTCTTTAAGAGCAACTCATTGTTGCGTTCAGCAACAAGAATGCAAGAAATTAACTCAGAATATTTTTTAAATCCTTTTTCTTGATACTACTATTGCAGGAGCACATTCGAGGTATGGAAGGTCGAAAAAGTTTTCTCTAACATATCATTATCAGATATTTTTTTCCACATAATTTCATTCGTGAGGTGATTCGAAACATTGCCGAATTATATTCATTTATGGATTTAAAATCATGTAGACACAACTGCGTCCATTCATATCGGGCTTGAGGAAGTATTACCGTCTTTTGATGATTATACCTTTCTTCAAGGTCTTTCCAAAGATCTACAGGATCTTTTAATGTGAGATATTCATTTTTCAATCATTCGTCAAGATGACGACGAAGAAAAATCATGACTTTGGCTTTATCCTTTTGGGATGCATTATTTTCAGCCTTAATGGTATCTCCAAGATCCATTGAATCAAGATGGATTTTAGCATCTAATATCCATGATAAATAATTATTTTCAGATGTATCAAGAGCATTAAATTCAAGATGAGAGAGCTTCGACATAATGAAAATTTGTTACCTGAGTCTTCCTGAAATTTGATCAGAGTCTCGTGCTAATAACGTGTTGTGAAATAAATAAAAGATATACTAAATATAAAATAAAGATGTATAAATAGAAGACTCTAGTATTAATATTTACCACAATTATTATTTCAATATAATAAAGATGACTAATATATTTACTAATGTTATATGTTAAAGTATGTATAGATAGAGAGAGAAAAGAGAAGTGTTCGTAAAAAAAGAGAAATAATTATTTTTATTGTGTCATACATCTCAGACTTCTATTCATACTTGTACAAAATATTTCTTTTTAATCTTCATAAAATTTAGTCTTTTTTAAAGAACTAAACTTTTTTTATTAAAAACGTTGACTGCCCAATATTGTAAAAAAAGTCACAGTATATTAAATGGACATCCATCCATTCATACTTATCACAATAAAAATAATTAATATTTTTATTCATTATTTGTCGTCTCAACTATTTTGATTCAAATATATATATATATATTAAATTTTTTCTTCTTTTTATTTCAAATCTTTAACAGTTAGATTTGTAAAAAAGAAAGTTTAGAACAACACTTTTATTGAGTCGAAATATAAGAGATTCCAATTTTGAAGTTAGAAAAATCTGTTAATTTGAATGTGTGTAATATTATAAGTGTAAAAATTATACCTGAAAAATTAGCATATTTTATTTTATCTTATTTAATTTTTTTAAAATATAAAAAATAATTAATTAAATCCATCACATTTTTTGCGAGGCAAATAATATAAATAGAGAAACTATTATTGTTAGTTTTTTAAGTACAGTTATCGCATTCACATACATTTATATATATTACTATTATTTCACTTGAAAGACTCTTTTAATTTGAATATTAAAGTCTCTTTTCAAATACTTTAAATCCTGTAGATACCAAGCAAAACAAATAAATTTATCATAATATCGTGTTTGTATTCTATTATTAGGAGAGGTAATCCTAATCACCTTAAGAACACATAAAATTTTTTTGTCTCTTACATTACAAAAATTAAAATTATATTAAAACGGCCCTAATAATATAGTAATATTATTGTCGCTAAAATAGAAAAATAGAAAAGCGGTTAGATAAACACAACAGTTAGGGGTGTTCAAAATCAATTCGGACCGAACTAAACCGACGAACCGAATCGAAAAAACTAAAAATTGAAAATGAAAAAAATCTTATTTTGCTGTTTTTGTACGGTTCGATTCAGTTTTTGGTTTTGAATTTGAAAACTCTAACCAAATCGAACCGAACTAGTTAGCAAAAAAACCCTAAACATTACTAACCCCACCCCCCACCCCAAACGAAACTGTGCGCGAGTGTGAGGTTGTGAGCGTCTAACCTTAACCCCCAAATCTCCAATCCCTAACCTAGCTCAGTACTCATCGCTCTCTCTTCTCCAAATCTTCACACCTGCGCACCCCAGCCACACCTGCCTGCGGCACCCACCACCGCGAAGCCTTCGGCCCGTCGCACATCAGGCCAACACGAAGCCTTCCTCTTCGCGGAGACGCGGACAGAGCAGAGATCCCAACAGTCCAACACGAAGCCGTCGGCCCGTCGCACATCAGGCCAGCACGCCACCCACTGACTCGACACGGCAGCACAGCACCACACCGTCGCCGTTGAGACTCCACCACCCAGCAGCGTTTCTGGGTTCTGGCCACGATCATCAGTTCAACCCAGCACCTCCTAGTCTCCCACTCAGCCTTCCTCCCAAGTCAATATGGAGCCCGAGCCACCGATTCAGGTAATGTACCATTTGTTGTTTACTGGTAATTCTGTTCATATAAGTTTTATTTAAACATATAAGGGGTGGTTGTGCAAAGTTGAAATTTTTTAAATTTTATATTGGAAATGTCTTGCTTTTATAGCCTTTTATCATTTATACCTGCTATTTGGATTTTCTTATTAGTGTTGATTTGTCGTTACTTGCTGTTGATTTGTTGATTTGTTGTTAAGTTTTGTTGATTTATAGCCTTTTTTTCCACGTTAATACTTACAGACAAATGCATTGTTGATTTGTTGCTACTTGCTGTTGCTGGTTTGCTGTTTAATGGTTCATTTTATTGTTGTTTAATGGTTCATTATATTGGAAATGTCCTGCTTGCTGCCTTGCTGGTTGCTATTTAGTGGTTCATTTTATTATTGTTTAATGGTTCATTATATTGAAAATGTCCTGCTTGCTGCCTTGCTGGTTGCTATTTAGTGGTTCATTTTATTGTTGTTTAATGGTTCATTATATTGAAAATCTCGTGCTTGCTGTCTTGCTGGTTTCTATTTTAATGGTTCATTTTATTGTTGGTAATTTGGTATTACTGGTTATTAAATTATTGCTGGATGCTAGTTATTGATTTATTGTTCAGTTTATTGATGGATGCTGGTTATTGATTTATTGTTTTTTTTTTTATTTCAGGTTGGTTTGCATTAAGAAGTTTAGCTATTTTGTTGGAGAAGACACCATAACTTTGCTATCAGTTTAATGACAATTTATTTTTATTTTCAATTGTGTTGACTGTTGAACTATTCAACTTCTTTAATTGTTGTATTTGAATTCTGTTGTCGTTAAATTTCATTAGATCAAGACTTTGTTAGCTATTGTATATTTTTGTTTGTCGATTTCAATGTTATGACTTTGCATAATAGTATATTAGTAATTTTTTTGAATTGATAGAAAAACCGAACAAGCCGAACCAAACCAAACCGATTTTAATTAGTTTGATTTAGTTCAGATGGCCTTGATAAAAAGCCGAACCAAACCGAACCGCAGCTTAATTAGATGATCAAATCGAATAATTTTTTCCTTAAAAACCGAACCAAACCGCACTACAAACATCTCTAACAACAGTATACCCGTTAGAGTCGCAAGGCCAGTTTAAGAAATAGTATATACTATACAGCAAAAAAAGATTTGGAAATTTCGGGGAGAAAAAATGAAAATTTGTCTTTTCTTGTTACTGCTAGTCATTAACAAAACTGTAAATAAAATTAGAACAAGATTAAGTATGATTTTGGTCCCCAACGTAGGGGCTGAAAATTTATTTCGTCCCTCGCCTTTTTTTCGCTCCAAAATGGTCCCCAAAGTTTCAGTTTATTTTAAAATCGTCCTTTTTACCAATTATATTTTTTTATTACCAAATTACCCTTTATTAAAAAATTATAAAATAAAATAAATATAAAATAAATAAATAAATAAAGAAAAAAAAGAAAGAAAGGGGGGATACAGAAGCGGGGTGGGTGGGGAGAAAAGGGAGGGGAGGGGGAGGGTGGAGGGGGGAGAGAAAGGGGATCCATGCCGCCGCATCGCCGCCGCACCGCCGCCCCCGCCCGCCACTTCTTCTTCTTCTTCTTCTTCTTCTTCTTCTTCTTCCCGCCGCCGCACCCACCGCCGCACCGCACCGCGCCGCCACCACCTTCTTCTTCTTCTTCTTCTTCTTCTTCTTCTTCTTCTTCTTCTTCTTCTTCTTCTTCCACCGCACCATCGCCCCTGCCGCACCTCCACCATCTGCCTCACCACCGCACCACCAATTCTTCTTCTTCTTCTTTCTTCTTCTTCTGTGAACTTGATTTGTTTGTGAAATTTTTGGATTTTTTTTAAAATTTGTTGTGGATTATTGTTGTTGTTGAAATTTGTTGTGGAATATTGTTGTAGATTTCTGATGATGATGATGATGATGATAATGTGGTGGTGGTAGGTTCTGGTGTTAGTGGTGGTTTTGTTCTGGTGGTTTAGCTGCTGTTCTTCTGATGATGATGATGATGATGATGATGACCATGATGATAATGTGGTGGAGGTGGTGGGTTCTGATGGTGGTGGTGGGAGAAAACACAGCGCTGCCGAGACTGGGGGAGGGGGGAGAAAGAGAAGCGGGAGGGGGGTGTTGTTTCGGGAAGAGAGGAAAGGGGGAAGAGGGAAGGTCGCCGTCGCAACAGCTCCACGCCGCCGCCGCTCAACGCCGCCGCCGCTCCACGCCGCTGCTCCTCCTCTGCCTGCATTTGCGATTCTGCTTCTGTTTCTGGTTGAGGAAGAAGAGGGGAGGGGAGGGGAGGAGGGGTATTTTTGTCCGAAGGACCATTTTACAATAAACTGAAACTTTGGGGACCATTTTGGAGCGAAAAAAAGACGAGGAACGAAATAAATTTTCAGCCCCTACGTTAGGGACCAAAATCATACTTAACCCTCCATATTACTATTTCTAGAAGAATGGTACTATATCTCTTAATTGTGATGACGTTGGAAAATACTACATTCCTTCGTGAGGTTACTGCAAAATTTTTTCTTTTACCAAAAAATTCTAGTACTTAAAACAAAATTATCATCAATTTTTTTTAAAATATTATCATAAAATCGCTTATTCAAAAAATTTAAATTAATTGAAAGAGATATATAAATAATTATATTTTTAATATATTCTCTCACAAAATCTATTTATAAATTTACATAAACTTTACATGTATAACTATTTTTTATTTTTATTTATCTTATATATTAAAATTTATTTGTTAGAATACTATATTATTTGGTCATAAAAATTCTGACCTCTTATTATGTAATTACTATTCAAAAATTTATGTCTATAACAAAAATACATAAATAATTATTTAAAACAAAAACTATATTTGATGGCTATATATATAGGCACAGTCCTTGCTGGTTATGTACTAAAATGGACATTGGTCAAGGTATTCCAGAGCTATATGTTTAAGAGAAGCTTGATGAAGTGTGATCAATGGAGAGGGTGAGGGTCATGATCAGGGTTTAGAACAGGGATATTTTGGCCCTGCCACTCAATCCTCCTTCATAAATACAAATGGAGAGAATATTCCAATATAAGAAAAATATATTTAATTAATTAAATTTTTTTAAAAAGGAGAAGAATAGGAACAAAAAGAGGGCAGGGAATTTTAATGAATCACAATCTATCAACATTAAACCATAGAAACTCAATTCTCATCCCAATATTCCATTGAATAGTACCCTTTTTGGCTTTATTCTCCAATTCCAACCATAATTCTTGCAGCAACCATTTATATCTTTCTGTTAGCTAGCTGCACTCTCATTTTTCAGTTTAATGCACTCAAAATTATAATATTAAATTTTCTTGTACTTTCAATAAAATTAGTAAAATAAAAATAAATTAAATTAATCGCTCGTCTTAAATAATTAAAATTAATAAGGTCAACTTTTTTTTCTATCCTAATCACTTGGTAACTATTTTATATACTAGATCTCAATTAGTATGAGTCAAATTAAATTAAATAAGATGTGTGAAATGTTATATATAAGATAATACAAAATTTTAGATCTCAAATTTTCTTTTTTCATCATCTATATGCACTCCTTGATATAAATGTTAAATTTGGAATAAATTCCCAATTTTATTCCTTAAGAAAAACATGAGGATAAAATTGTTTATTAAGATTTTAAAATAATAATTTTATAAACAATAATAATAATGAGTCAGTTCGAACTTGACTAGTTAATAGTTCAATAAGTTGAGCTCGTGAGCCAAATTTAAACTTAAAATTGAGCTCATAAATTAAATAAGTCAAACTTAAGATTAAATAAATTCAATTCATTAGTTCATAAACTGGCTCGATTATATATATATATATTCTAAAAACCGTTTCACCGGTAGTGGAGTTTCAAAATTCCATGTACCATCAAATTGCTTGTAAATATACGTTTAGTTTATACTTTTAATATTATATATATATATATATATATATATATATATATATATATATAAAGTAGTAATATATAATTTTGTATATATTAATATTTTTATTTAAAATTTTATAATTATTTTTTATATGATTTTAATGTAGGACATAAATAAAAAATTCATAATTAATAGATACGCAATATATAAAATTAATATTTTTTAATATATATAAGTTATAATTTATTGAAATAGATTATAGGTTATGTTCTTATTATTTAAACCAACTCGTGAGTTTGAGTCGGCTCATAAACTTTTTTGGTGAGCTAAACTTGAACTTAAGAAATAGACTCGATTATTAATGAATTGAGTTGTGAGTCAAACTCAATTTTCATAAGTCGAACTTAAACTTGATCTAACTCAACTCAAATCAGCTCATTTTTAGCCTTACACCGAAAAAATTGATATATTTTTATGTTATAAAAAAAGAAAGAAACAGTAATAAAGGACAAATTACTTTCAATAAGAGATTAATTTATTGTGATTTTGAGAAATTATTTTCTTATATATTACACAATATATAATAATTTGTTTTTTTCTGAGAAGGGGTACTCTAGTTTACTACTACTACTAAATCTAGAAGTATGAAACAAAAAATCTCGGAATTAAATTACACCTGCAGTGTACTATAGGAAAAGTTTATGGATCAGCAATTTTATTAAATTCTAACTAATATGTAACCAGCAAAAAAAATATGAGTTATTAGATGAAATCTCACATCATTAAAATCATCTTAATAATTATTTAATAATTACAAATCACAAAAATTGTTGTCCCTAACATTACTGCCCCTAACATTGTACTATATTACAGATAAGGGAAAATGGACCTTAAGGCAAGAGCCTCTCCTTTTCTCTCACTCCATGATCTTTCTCTTTCTCTTTCTCTTTCTCTTTCTTCTTTCTCTATCTCTGCATTCATACATGCTACTTTCAACACTAATCCCTCACTTTCCACAAAAAAACTCACTACCCTTTTTCACTACTACTTCTCTTCCTCTTTATTAACATGCTTTCCTTAATTCATTTATGCACTTCTTTCTTTCTTTTAAGTTTCAACCCTATATATGTAGACTCACTTGAATCCTTAAAAAGCCTATCTTTTTCTCTCCAAAACCAATGCAAATCATCATTCACTCATCATCATATAATCAATTCAACTTTCAACCATTCTTACTATATTTACTTCACCATCATTTTTACTTTTTTTTATTCCTATTAATTAATTAATTAACTACTCTCTCTCTCTCTCTCACTCATCCCCTTTTTTTCCCTCTTTTAATTTCTGTTGTTTAATTTATATCTATGTATATAATTACCACTTCATATATACACTTATTAGTTCTCTAACAAACCTAGCAAGTAGATCTTTCTCTCTATTATTCTCTCTTTTTTTCTATCTATAAATCTATTAGCATCTTGAATTATTCTTCATGTTGACAAATTCTCTTCCATCAATAATGCAAACCTTACTAGCATCATCAACCCCTAAATTTCAAGGACCAGATTTGTCCTTAAACATAAGCCCTCCATGTGTTGGTGTTTCAGATTCCGAAAACAACAACCTCAACAACAACAACATGAACATGAACATGAACATGTTCCTAATTAAGTAGTAGGAAGAAAATTCTTTACAATGATATAAGTACTAGTTCAACTACTTCAGATTCAGGTGGTAGTAGTTGTGGAAGTGCAAGTGACTTAAGCCATGAAAACAACAACAACAACCTCAACCTTCTTCATCATGAACCTACATTGACCTTAGATTTGAATAACTACCATTATCATCATCAAGGACTTTCTAGAAGCTTCAATAATCACCACCATTTCCAACCTGAAATCTATGGTCGCAAGTTCAAGAGAAGCTCCAGGGTCATTAATGGAGTCAAGAGGAGCGTGAGAGCACCTAGGATGAGATGGACAACAACCCTCCATGCCCATTTTGCTCATGCTGTTCAACTCCTTGGTGGCCATGAAAGTAAGTAATAATTTCATTTTTTGAGGTTACGTCTAATTCTAATTGATATATATTTTTTGGGGTTTGTGATGTCAACATTATATTATTGCAGGGGCAACACCAAAGTCAGTTTTAGAGTTAATGAATGTTAAGGATCTAACTCTAGCACACGTCAAAAGTCAGTTACAGGTATATATGTGTGTTTGGCCTTCACTATTCCCATATCTCCATTGCCTATCTCCATTGTTTTTCTTTCTTTCTTTCTTATTATATGTATCCTTATTTTTCCTCTTTTTGATTTTCAAATTTAGACACAAATGAAAATTGAAAAGAAAAAGGGACTATATTGTTTGTTGTTTTGGTTAATTGCCTCCATTAGTGGGCAATGTATAGAAACAAGGACTAAGGACAAAAGGGTATCTAGATGGGAAATCTAATAATATTAGCCCTCTGGAAACTTTTTATTTCTTGTCATATATTACTTTTTTTTTTAATTTAACTTGATAAAATACTTACTTGAATAATTATATCTCTGGTATATATTTTTGTACTTGAACATTTTTAGTTTGTGTAAATTTTATATAGATTTCTTTTCTGGATTAACAAAGATTAAACTGAGAGCTTTTCGATTATAGAAATTTTCTACGAGAAATAGTGTAATTATCGATGCCAAAAATTGACGGTCAAATTTTTTGTCAATATTTTTCGATAGCTTTTCATTGATAAAATGAAAAATAGACAATTAGAAATAAAATATTAAAATCGACGACGATGTCGTCTATCATTTTGGTAACTTTCTAGCTAACATTTCAATACTATCGTCACATTACTGACAAAAGGGTGGCTGAAATTTTTTTTTAAATCGATGGACTAGTTGTTTATTTTAATAATTAAAATATTGATAACTTTTGTCGTCGATAAATTTAAACGATAGAGATCTCTTTTTTAAGTTGGATAAGCAGTATAGATTTATTATATAAAATAGATGACTGCAGTGTTGATTTTTATTTTAACTAAAATCGACGAAAGACCCGTCGATTTTTTATCTACAAAAAACACTCCCGCGTTTGGCCTCCTGCGTCCCATGCAATACAAGAATTTGACAAATTAGTGACGATTTTTTGCGAGAAATATTTTTTGTCACTAATCCGTCACTAACTTGCGAGGAATTAGTGACGCATTACCGACAAAAACAATAAGCGGTCACAAAATATCCGAACTTGAGAAAAAGCCACTGATTAGCCAGAGATTTACGAGTAAGTCTGTTACTCGCAAATTGACTTTTATAGCTACAAAATGAGCGAGGAAAATTTTCTCGCTAAGTTGTCACAAATTAATTAGCGAGTGACAATGTTCTAGCAAATCAGTCACTTAGGGATTCAATCAAATAAAAGTAAAGTAGTGAGGGATATTATTATCACTATTCCGTTGCAAGTGTTTGATATATAATTAGTGAGAATCAACTCACACACTAGTTCGTCGCTAAATAAACTTTGTGTGAAAAGGGTAATTAGTGAGAAAAAATATTCCTAGCTAATCCGTCACAAAGACTTGAAATGCATTTTGCGATGGACAATTTTGTAGCTAATTTGTCACCAAATTTTTATTTTTAGCGAGCAACTAGTTTTTCGTTAATTTGTCGCATAATATTGTAAAATTCAAAATTAGGGTAGCGACAGAAAATAGCCGTCGCAACAGATAAATCATTTAGCTAGGAAAGTGATCCTTGCTAATTAGTCGCTAAAGTAGAAATACGGATATTGAGCGCCTAGGACCTAAGTAGTGAAAAATTTGTGACCGTTTAACAATTGACATACTTCGTTCGCTGATTTCAAGTCGCTGATTAGCAGGCGAAATACATTTGTCTAAGTTGTCGCAAGTTTAATTTAGCGAGCGACTTGACAACTGCAATCTTGTCGCAAAGCAGAAGCTATATCCTACCTATTTTGTAGCAAATTACTTGCTAATCTCGTTGAAAATCCGTCGAAGAGTTATAACAACTCCAAAGCCAATCGCGAAAAGTTTTAGAAGTAACTTGTCGCAATTGAGTCACTAATCCAAAGCTTATTTAGTGAGAAAATAGTGACCACTTAATAACTGATAGACTTTACTTGTTTATTTTATGTTGTTATTAATTTGTGAGGAAAAACGTTAGTCTTCATTCCGTCATTACTTTAATTAGCGGCTCATCCAGCACTATCGTGCCTATTCAGCCACTTTTTCTATTGAGTTTAAGAAATTAATTTTATATTTTTATTTTTAAATTTATAAATTTAATATTAATAATTATAAATAAATTATGAAAAAGATAAAATATATTAAATTATTTAACATGTAAAATCTTTAAAATAAATAAATTTAAATTAAAAAATAAGATTAAAAAAATAAGATTGTTATTATGTGTAACTAAATCAATATAAACACTTACTAATATTATTTTAAGATTAGTTACTTATAAACGTTATTAAATTTATTTATTTTCTCAATCCTATTTAATTAGAAGCAAATTTAAAAATTTATATACAAAGTATTTTTTATTTTCATCCATAATTCTAATAGATAAAAAATGTATTACTTCAATTTTATCTTAAATATCTTTAATTATCTTTAATTTTATTATTTTTAAAAATTATTCATTTATATTTTGATTATATCATCCCATCATATTATACACTATCCTTTTCTCTTTTTATTCTTTATACATGTATAATTATTATTATCTCTTAATAATATAACTGTCATTTTAAAAATTGGTCAAAAATATAATTATCAGTTAATTTTTTTTCTTCTTTTTACCATTACCTTTTTATTTGGGCAAATGACCTTAATAAACCTGTTCCAAGGGTTACCTGAAACTGGAGGTCGATCTCGGTTGAGATTCTCTGTACGGATCGGTACCGACATGTCTGGCTGGTGGGAGACGGTCGGAGCTGTCGTGTCCGACTTGTTGGACTGGTTGCACTGTTGATCCTTCGTCACCGGAGGGTGGGGAGTACCTGCAAGAGACTCCGATGCTTAAGTTAGCACGGGTATTAACAGGTTTTTTATGTAGAATCAGAGTAAGAGTTATACCTGGGTGCTCCAGTGTATTTATAATGGTGAGATGTGACCTTTTGGATAAGATAAGTTAGTTATCTTATCTTATCTTTATCTTTGAGTTGAGGTCAGCGTATCTTCAATGAAACCGCCTTTGTCTCTATAGGTTTGGGCTGCCTTAGGATTTGAGTCGTGTTCCTCTACCCGGGCTCTTTATTGGGCTCTCTTGTTGACTCGGCCGAGTTCTTTAAGAAGAAGTCAGTCCGCTTGACCTAAAGAGGTCGGTCGCTTTGTCGTCAATCATCCCAGGTCGGATAGCTCGACCCAGGGTATGAACAAAACCTAATGCATTTCAATATGTCCTGATTGTCCCAAATAAAAAAATACAACGTCAAAGTCTCAAACCACGTTTTTATATAAATTGAATTGAATGAATTCAATTTAGCGAAACACGTAGTAAATCGAATCAATTTGATTCTATTTCCAGAATAAAAGTCGAAACGAGTTAATTCGAATTATGTGATTGAAAAGTGAATAAATCGAATTTAGTAAATTCGATTTAGGTAACAGATTTCCCAACCTAAATCGAAATCATTTGATTCGATTTGATGGTTTTGTAAATCGAATTTACTTGTTTCGATTTACATGCATTTCTCTCGTGCATAATTCGAATAAATTTGATGGTTTTATTAAAATACTTTGTATAATTAATAATAATTTAAAAATTAAAAACTTATTTTATTCCATGCATTAAAAAAAAATTAACAAAATATTTAATTATGAGATTTTTTAAAATTAATTTTTATTTATTAAATTAAAAATAACATATAAAACAACATATTTTAGTACTCTTTTTAAGTACTCTCAATAATAAGATTATTATGTATAAATAGTTGATTTTTTTTGACAAAATAAATAATAATAATAACAATAATAATAATAATATTGAAAATACTTAATAAAAATAATAATAATACTTAATAAAAATATGAGCTCAACGTAAATTTTTCATCAAAGTGAGATTCAAATATAATACTCTTTTATATAATTAATAATTTTAAAATTATTTTATTCTATGCATTAAAAAAAATAAACTAATAAAATATTTATTATTATTGTGTATTGTATAATTATCGTCTAGCTAATTACTTAATTGGCATGTTCTTAACTTAGCTTCTTATTACTCTTTCAGTCTGAAAGATAATGTCAATAAAATCTTATACCCCTAACTTATATAGTTAAATCCAACTTCATCATGCTGCTGGTTGCACCATTATTAAATTTTAAAAATATTATAATAAATATAAATAGATAAAAATTAAATAAATTTATATATCTATTAATATATAAAATTATAGTTTAATTTTTAATAAGAACAAATTAAGGTCATTTGCTCTTTTTACTTTACACATAACTCATATTCTTATTGTCTTATTCATTATTCTACTGAGTATATATAATATTCTTTTTTTATTTTTTCACTTAATAAAAAAAATAATAATAGATATGTGTATGGAGAATAAAAATAATAAAAATAGAAATTAAGAATTTCGAAAGAATAATGACTAATGATGATTTAAGATATTAAATATAAAATAAAAAAATATAGCAATTAAAATTATGCGAAAAAATATTTTTTTAAATTTAAATTTTTACATTTACTCCAAATTAAATAAAATTAAAAAAATAAATAAATTTACAAATATTTATAAAAATTTTATCTTAATTGTTACATATAATAACAACGTAATAATTTTAATATTATACTTAAATTTATTCAAATTTTATTATTCTATATATTAAAAAAATTAAATAACTTATAAAATTGTTATTTTTATTTTTATTTTTTATTTATTAATAATTTATTATTTACAAAATTTTTATTTTTTATCTTAAATTTATTATTCAAAAAACATAAAAATTAATTTTCTAAAAATATTAGAAAACAAAAGGGCAGAAACGGTGTCGTTTTAATTAATTTAAATTATATTTTTATACATCTTAAAAAAAGAAAAAAGAAAGAAAAAAACCATACAAGTATATGGTGCCGTTTTAGTTAGCAATTAGAAGAATGAAAAATAGCAAAACCAAAACACCCTAACTTCTCTTGCCCTCAGCTATTTCACCTCACTCCCAAAACTCCTGAGAGCACAACGGTGCTTGACTTCCTTCGATCGCAGCAGAGAAGAATATGCAATTTTTATCTGCAGTCCCACTATTTCCACTATCTCTCCTTCTATCATTAGTTCACCGTAGAAAAAGAAATAAAAATAAAGATTGCTGGTGTCATTTGTTTAAAGTAGATTCGCTAAAGGAGGTCTGATCAACGACACCACTGAAAGGTCCGTTGCTCTTTTTCACAAATCGCAAGTTATGTTCTTATCGATAATTTAATATGATTGTGATGGTACTTGCATTCAAAATTTTCTTAGATTATCTCATCTTTATTGGATTAGATTTTGCTGCAGCAGTGAATTTTATTGTTCATTTTTTATTTTTTTAAAAATAATCTATATCCGAATTTGTTGCCTTTATATTTGAGTTGTTGAAAATATTGGTTCATTTGTTAGGTTGGTAAGAGAGTTGCATTGGAATCTTTCTTGCTATATATTCCTTAACTCTTTTAGGATGATCAAGGTTCAACGGGATAGTGGAATTAGTTTAGTCCGGTTAAAAAAAATCTATATGAATATAAAAATTGGCAATTAATCATAAGTAAAATAATCAAAGGTTTCAAATAATATAATTCAATATTTTTAGTACAACATAAGCAAATGTTCTTATATTGATTGGTGGCTGATTTTAGAATTAGCATGATTAGTCCAAACTGACTTACCTACTATTGGTTAAAAGTATACATTCTTTTCTTCAATAAATGTTGTAGTTTATTATCACTAGACATTTTGTCAGAGAAAAAAATAAAAATCCTGAGAAAGCAAGCAATTGAGCAGAAAGGCCCAAAAAAAAAGTATAAGAACAAGACCACTACTAAAGTCAAATATTATACTGACAGACATGTTGAAGACATGAATAGTTCTAAATATATGAAAAGTAAGAAAATAAAAAAAAATGGCATGATGCATTGTTTCAGATAATACATTCTATTCGTTTCTTGTTACATGGTGACAGATTCCTGTTTCCTGAAATTTAAAACATGTATGGATTTAGCTGCCTTTTGGTCAAAGTAAGCAAAGCATATTCCTAAAGAAAAATGGTACATGAACCAGTCATTTGTTAACTAAATTTTAACTCGAACTAGTTATTTGTTTTGGTGCTATAATGTGCTTTTTTGTTTTCATCTTCGAATTAATCTCTTTCTACACACTAATTTAGCTCCTCTTTGCTGTTCTTCTAATACCTCTTTTGTTCCTTGTTTCCTCTTTTGTTTTTATGTATGAACTCAATCAAATGGGATTTCAACTTCTCCAAATTGTGATCCTAGAATTTGTGGAACTTTTATTTCAGCTATGAATCGTATAAAATTTAATCTTGATTTTGGAAAAATCAAGAGGGCATTTTCGTTATTTGGAGTTAAGGGGTAGAATGGTAATTTTGTCATGTTCAATGATCTGAATACTAGAAGAATTATACCATGTCAGTCTTGGACATCAAGAAGACCAAGAGTTCGTTTCAAAAACAGTAGTGGTGAAAGGACGACAATTCATAAGACCCATTGGACTAAGTCAGGACAACAAGAAGTTCAATAATGCTTTTCAAATTCAATGGGAGGCATAATTTATTATTAATTTTCGAATTTTTAGGCATTTATTTTGGTTTGTTTTGTTGTTAGAGTTTGTTGAAAGATTTGATCTACTTTTGATTTGCTTAGTAGTATTTTTAGAGATTTTAAATTTAAATCAAATCTGATCTAATCTAATAAGATTAAATCTGATTTAAATTAGTTATCATATTTTTAGGATTTTAAAATTTAAATCAAATATGATCTAATCCAATAAGATCAAATCTGATTTAAATTAGTTATCTTATCTTATCTTTTAACTAGTTTGTTTGGAGTCTATTTAAACATATTTACACGAATAAAAATTTCCTTAGTGCTTTATGCACGTTTTTTTATGTGATTAAGTAAGGTGAGTGATTTGTATCGCTTGTTGCATGGAGAAGATTGAATGATTCAATTTTCATCCCTCTGATCTAGGTTGTCAAGGACAAGTTCTTTGAAGGTCTAACAGGGAATCCCTTCCAGTGACCTAGATTGCTAAGAACAGGTATTTTAGAGGTCTAGTCGAAAAAATCTTTATCTATCTTTTATGTTTCCGCGGTGTCTCTTGATGCCAATAAATTCCTCTTCTTAATGTCATTCTTTTCTTGTCCCCCTTCCATTAGGATTTTATTACTTTGAATGTATTAAACCCTAACATAATTTTCTTATCAACAGCTCCCTCACTTTTATTATTCTTTAACTTATCTCGTTCTATACATTATTCTCAATTTTTATATTATTTTACCAAAACATACACATGATTTATTCACAGTCAACACAACTAGCTATAAATCAGAATCTTTAGCATTTTCAAACATTTAGAAAATTAAACACATATTTATAAAAATTAATTATTCTCACAGTCACAAATTCAACACAAATTCATCATCCAACCAATCTAGACAGTCATAAATTATTTGCAATTACTCATTAAACTTTTGAGCATTCATGAATTGAAAACTTATATTTTAAAGACAAATCCTTTATCTTTGTACGAAATTCAGGTAAACAAAAATTTTAGAGAAATTTTCTAACTGACCTGCTAAAGAAAAAAAAATCAAAAATCATTTATGATTCTAAGAACTCCAATTGGTAGAACTAAAAAAAAAAAAACTACGTCACTATTAACTTTTATCAAACAAAAATAATACCAACACTTAAAATACATAAAATCAGGGTCGAAAACTTGGAAGTTTTCACGTTTTCTCTCTTCCTCGCCCACGGGCTTTTTCTTTCTTTTTCTTTTCGGTCACTTCCTTCCCTTAGTTTCTTCCCTTTTGGTTCGGTGAAGAGAAGGAATAAAATGCAGCCGAAGCTTCGGTTAGATGGCTACTTTGTGTGCCTCCCATAGAGCTGCACTGGATTCAAGTCCTCATGGAGGAATATAGAACCATTTATGTGTACTCCCATATAGTGTGTGTGAGTGAGTTGTGTGGGTATGTAATACATAGGTGTATGGATGTAATGCCTAAGATTGGGGGTTGTCCAATCCACTTGACCAAAAAAAAAAAAAGAGAAGGAATAAAATAACATAAGGCCATATGGGTGATGTAATTAATGACGTACGTGTCACATTATATATATCTATATGTATACATTAGCCACCTTAGCCTTTTTTCCTTTTATTTCTTTAGCTTTGTTTCTTCCTTTCCCTGATGGCATTCGACCAAGGAAAATAATAATATTTATAAAAATTAATTTAAATTTTGTCTATTAAAATAATTTTTAATAAATAATTTAAATTAATAAAATAAGTTATAATTAAATTATATTTTAAAATTTTATTTAATTATTTTTATTAAAAATAATTTGTTTAAAAATAAAATCTTACTATAATATAATAACACATAAATAACTAATTATTTAATTTTTAAAAAAAGTAAGATGTTATATCCTCTCATTTATAAAAATTTTCGTTCTCAAAAATTGATACAATAAAATAAATTTAAAATCTAAAAAAAACTAGATTCACGAAAAAAATACAAGCAACATCAAAAATAAATACTCGAAAAAATTCGAGTGAACAGATAAGATTGGATAGAAAAAGAATCAAAACAGAACTCTCTTCAAAAAATATTCTAAAATAAGAACTTCTGAAAAAAATACTAGAAATAATTTATCGTATCAAAACAAGTTCGAAATTCTTATCAAGGGATTATCATTCATGTAGAAGAACACAAAGTCATAGATTATAATCTCAGTAGGAAGTGCATAAGTTGTAGAATGCGAAGCAAAAGGATCAATCACATAATTAGCTTGCTACGAATTGTAACTCTCAAGGTTTCAAATCGCTTAAAAATTAAGGATTATGCATTGTATCAAAACAAATTATAGGTCAAATCGAAAGGTACAGAATTTATGAAGATGTGTACAAATAATAATAAAGAAGGATAATCAAATCTGGTTTCGAAAAGAATTGAAACAAGGGACGGAAGAAATGAAAAATAAATGAATAAACAGTGAAAGAAAAGATGACACCAAGTCACATAGTACGAATAAAAAGTATACGTCGAAACGAATCCAACTCTTAGAACGTAACTTCTAACATTTCCAAACCTCGTGATTCGCATAACCTATTACTTCTAGTTCATTTATGATAATCCGTTAGTGTTTCCATATATATGAATCATTAGTATTAAGTTTGCCAGACCTAATACCATGAGAGATACAACGGTCGACTAATAGCATTAATCAATAGACAATTATATATCTAAAACTCAAATTCTTGTCATTATGACAAGTCCTATTGCATGATAGACACTCAGAGTATGCAGTAAAGCATAGTCAATCCATTTTTCAAAGCTCTACAGGAAGGACTGCTCTGATACCATAAAGTAACACCCTAACTTTTAGCACCTCATAATCGTACTAAAAGTTCGAGTGCTACTTACCTCTAACCCTTTTTATTTTATACTATCTTTATTTAATAACGAACCTTTACGAATACGAACCGGAATCTTAATCAGGAAAACAAAAAGTCTTCACTTTAAATCTCTTAATAAAATATAACATAACAATATATACATAGACTTATTCCAAGATCCTCAAATACAAGTCCTATTCCTCTGAAATTTTTCAGAATAATGAATGACGAGAAAAAAATAAAATCTAAGATTAAACCAAAATCCATAAAATACGAATACATGTATATAAAATTCTGTGGATTAGTCACGGCTCCTTGCCAAGGGCTTCCTGAACCTGTCACTAAAAAAGAAGATCTGTAGGGGATGAGAACGTCGTCCTCGCATGTTTTCAATAGGGAAGGTGAATGCCGTAAAAGTAATGAACGAAATGCGAATAATTGACTTTACTCAGTAAAACTATTCTTTTATCAAGCCTTTGAAAATACTTTTTAATTTTACTTTAGACAATTATTTGCTTTCTTTAAAATTTCTGAATTTAAAACAAAACTCGCTTACAACATTAATTCTTAATTAGTTTAATACATAATACTAATAGTACTAGAGACTCAATTGAACACACAAACAAGGCAGAATAAGACAACTAGCACAATCACAGAGAAAATACAACAAACAAGACACAACTAAATGTAAATATGCAAACAATATGATGCATGTCTGTCCTAAGCAGGTCATGAGCTCACGCGTCGGTTGTCTACCCGCAACCCGACGTTACTCGGGACAAACCCCGAATATGGTTTCTTTACCGTATCAGTTAGGCACAATTATCATCATGGGTATGTCAGTTAATTAAGATATCTGAGCATCACGGTAGAAACAGGCTAATAGTCTATGAAAGATTATTCATTTTTTATATTGGTCTCTCAGAAATTTTTTTAATTAAACTCATCCTCTAAAAATTTTAAACTAGTCACATTAGTTCTTCCGTCACTTTTATTGCTAGTGGCATCATAATTTATTAACATAATTATAAATTTATGAAATTAGATTAAATCAATTTTAAATTAAGGGATTTCAAAGTCTCAAGATCCCCTTCAATTTAGAATTTACTTTATCTAATTACATAAACTTATCATTTTAGAAGTCAATTAAGACTATTAGGTGTATGTCGTGATCAGTGTGATGTTATTTAATGTGTCGCATTAGTAAATTTCGATGTCGTCGGTAATTTAGAAGTGACAAAAAGACTGGTGTAAATAATTTAAAATCTTTAAAAGATGAATTTGATTAAAAAATCTTTTAAAGACAATTTTAAAAACAGATAATCTTTTAAAAATGAATTTCACAATTTACCCTTATACTTATACTATAATCAACTAATATAATTCATATAATAATGTTTGGTGAGAGTAACATTTCATGTGTACTAGTTTTATCAATTTTATTCATCACTATATTATATGAGCAAAGTTTGAAGATTACTCATTTTAATTTATATTAGTCAATAATACTCAATAGCTCACACATTTAGCTCAATAGCTTAGAACCATACCTTAAATTAATATTTTTAAATATTATTGATTAATATTGAATAAAAACAATAAATTGTGTTAGTTCTCTAATATTATTTATATTATATTTCATACTGAATTTTTAAGATTGGGCTATCAAAAGTTGCCTCCAAATTTCACACACACATGGTAGAGTAACAAAATTGGAACTTCATATCACTAAATAATAATAATAAAAATAGAGTGCAGAGAACAAATGAATGATAAAGATGTAAAGTGAAAATTATCTATGCCAAAAAAACTTTTCATTTTGTTCTCTTCATTAGAAACAAAAATTGATTCCTGGATCCAATAAAAGATATGTATTTCTCTATATACTCACTAATAACTTGTTTACAAATTTTTCTAATAATACAATTATCCTAAATGAAAAACTCACAAACCAAACTAATCATCTTTGTTCCTTCATTCACGAATCACAAATATAATCCTTCCCTTCTTTCTCTTGTGAAAATGAGTTTTTCAAATTTTTGTGAATGAATCAACAAAAAGGATCATCAACCTTAGAAATTTTCTGGACCCAGATTATGTACATAGCTAATTTTCACATTGAAGAAAATTCATATATGATCTTAAAAAGCAAGAAATTTCAATTTACTCTTGTTTATTCCTTGCTTCACCAACCAGCAGCAACTCATCTTTGTTTTCTTATTTTATTGAAAAAATATCAACTGTTTTAACCTTACCTAATATGGAATTCAACATTTAAAAACAATTAAATACTATCTAAAAAAATGATTACTCACGTGAAATTATATTTATGTAAAGATCATAAGTAAAGACTATTAGATGATATAAAATAGAGAAAAATCTAAAACAGCCTCTTACAATTATCTCGAAAGACAACGAGGTTTTGACAAAAAAAATCCAATTCGGTCCTGACAATTATCTCGAAAGGACAACGAGGTTCTTGTATCAAAAAATAGTCAATGTTTTTTTTATAGGGACTAATCAGTCCCAAAAAAAAGACCAAAGGTCGGATTGGGTGTTTTTTTTTAAGAATTTCGTTGTCCTTTCGAAATAATTGTCAGGATCGAATAGGATATTCACTCTATAAAAGATTTGACTAAATTATCGTCTAACAGTTCTCCTATCATCTTGATCTTGATCGACCTGTTGCAATGCTGATTTGTTATGAAACAACTCATGGATCCAATAAAAAGAAACAATTTCGTTGATGATGATCAAGAATCCAAAGAAAAAGGAGTGATCAAAAGATCATAAGGTGCCCAAAGAGTATCCAAAGGACAAGGTCTATTAGCATCAAGTCTCACCCATGGCTTCCCTTTCCCACTCCAATGCAACAAACTCACAGGCCCAGGATGAAGATCTCTACACAAACCTCTAAAGTTATCTCCACCAAGCCCATGCTGGTTCCACCGATGATCCACACTTCCGATCTTCCCCGCGAAAACCAGCAAAAATGGCGGCAACGATCCAAGCTCGTAGATTCTCATCCTCTTCTGAAGCTCCATCCATTCCTCTATCTTCCGTGTGTAATCTCCTTCCCGCCATTTCTCAAGATCAATCACCATCACCCCAGTGTTGAAGTAACAAGCTTTTCGATTCGCAAACGTTAGCGAAAGCGAAGGGTTGGACCAAAACGTGGGAGTGAAGTAAGCTGTGAAGTTTGCATTGCAGTATTCCGGTGCTGCAAGAACTTGATCCTTGTTTAATGGGGTGGAGGCTAGTTTCGTAATTTCATCGACTAGTACGAGGTCGGAGTCGAGGTAGACTATCTTTTTCACGCATGTTGGGAGAATGGTTGGGAGGTAGGATCTTGCGTAGTTTAGAGGGCAATCGAGGGCGGAGCGAATTGACGTTGAAATCAGGCCAGAGACTAATTCGTCGCTGAAATCATAGAGTTTGAATTTGAGGTATGGGAATGATTTTGAGAGTGTGGTGTGTAAGAGTGAGGATGAGTTGGATTTTGTTGAAGAAACAAAATGGAAGAAGATGTTTTGTGGACATGAAGAGTGTTGAAGGACACTTAGGATTGCTGCCATGGAACCTCGTATGTATGTCTTGTCTAGTGTCATTGCAACATGAACTAGTTCATCAGAGCATATGTAGTTATTGTCTTCAATGGAGGGGCAATTTGGGGAATTGTAGAATTGAGGTGCTTCTTTGAATTGGTGTTGGAAATTGGCGTTTGTTGAGGATGTACATGGTAGCAATAATAAGAACAAGGAGAGGGTGAGAATTAGTAATGAGAGTGGTGATAATGGTGGTTGTGATTTTTTGGGATTAGAGTTCATAGTATATATGGTGTTTTTGTGTGTGTGATTGAAATGGAAGGTTGAGAAGGGTGTGTTTTGATTTGAATATATTGATATGGGTTATGATGATGATAATTGGAATTTCATGATTATTCAAACATGCTCATTAATCCCTTTGGTTTAGAAAAAAACATAACTAAAAAGAAAAGAAAAGAAGAAGAGAGATAGAGAGATCTTTATGGGTTGGCTTATAATTGGAATTATTTCATTATTCCAAAGAT
>NC_092051.1:149602480-149604980 GCF_003086295.3 Arachis hypogaea | reverse complement strand
TCAAACGGACCTCCCCAGAAGGTAATTTTAATGTGGCCGATTTCCCCTCTTTTGCAATCAGTTTCGCTACAGCACCTGCTGCTCTAGCTAATTGTCCACCCTTTCCGAGTGTGATTTCTATGTTATGTATGGCCGTGCCTAAGGGCATATCGGTTGAAGTGGATTCTTCTTTTTTTTTTTGATCAATCAAAACCCCTTCCCAAACTGTACAAGCTTCTTCCAAAGCATACGGCTTTCTGGATGTAGATGATGATATCTATACAGATGGATCTTATATATATCACACAATGAAGTACCGCATGAGTGGATATATAGGAATCCAAATCCGCCGAATCACTCATGTTATGATTGTCTACATCCTAGGTCTTCCTGTTCCTTCATCTGGCTTATGTTCTTCATGTAGCATTCAGACCGAATGACTCTATGAAATTACGTCGCTACTTACGCATAGTTCGGGTAACGTAGGAGACATCTCTATTTTTCCCCCGGGGAATCCAATCCTTAGAATTACCACTGCTTAGCTTTCAATTCGCCTTTGACCATCAAATGAAATGTGAATAACCCGCCCCCCCTCTTTGAAACAAGGGGCGCCTCTGGTTCTGTCGGTGCTTGAAACAATTTTGTCTTCTCCATATTACTATATCTCTAGAGTCAATAATTTTATATGAGGAACTACTGAACTCAATCACTTGCTGCCGTTACTCTTCAGTTTTCTGTTGAGGTCTATCCTGTGGAGGTACTCAAATTGGATCAGTGATCGATTTCTAGGTTTCGCCGTAAACCTAATTGGTTACTTCCAATTACGTAAATCAATAGTTCAAACCGCACTCAAAGGTAGGGCATTTCCCATTTTAATAGGAACTTCTGTACCAGAAACAATGGTATCTCCAATTATAGCCCCTCTGGGGTGTAAAATATATCTTTTCTCACCAACTCTGGAAACCAAAATACCCACATTAATCGCAGGTCTGATTCCAGCATTGAATAGATCGGCGGATAAGAATATTTGGCCATCTGTAATAGAAATCACATTTGTAGGAATATAAGCTGAAACATCTCCCAATTGGGTCTCAACTATTGGCAAAGCAGTCATACTTCCTTCACCTAACTGAGAACTTGATTTAGCGGCTCTTTCCAAAAGACGTGAATGCAAATAAAAAACATCTCCCGGATAATAAAAAAAGCAATATTGATAAATTTTGTATCAAATTGCATTTTTTTATCTCATAACGACAAAACCATCTTCTCATTTCGATTTCAAGAATTGTTCAGGAATTGTATAGTTAACAGTTCCGTTTTGTCCTTCCATTATTGCGTTTGTCGATCAAAGTGCATATCTCTTTTTCAATAAAAAAAGGGTATTCTCATATATATATCGTTTTGGCGGCATGGCCGAGCGGTAAGGCGGGGGACTGCAAATCCTTTTTCCCCAGTTCAAATCCGGGTGTCGCCTGATCGACAAGAGAATTGAATTTTGACCTTTTAATTAAAAAAATGAGAGGAAAAACGAATTTATCTGTAATGTTTTCCGACTCTACTAGAAATCTGATCAAAACTTGTTTGATGTTCTAATAGAATTTATTGAATTGTTTCGTGTTAATATAATAGTTTTAGTGCAGAATCGAATCCCCCTTTGACTCTGTACCAGCGATTTAAATAAATATATATAGTTATTATAGTTTCTAGTATTCTCAGTGATTAGATTAATACCAAAAAAAAAACAACAAGAATTAGTGAACAATAGTAAAATAATTCCTTCATAGTGATATTTTTTATAGAGATAGGAGAAAAAATTCACATGGATATAGTAAATCTTGCTTGGGCTGCTTTAATGGTAGTTTTCACATTTTCCCTTTCTCTCGTAGTATGGGGAAGAAGTGGACTTTAAAGGTACGACTAATTGGGGTGGGGGATCCAACTGTATCAATTGTTTTCTAGCTGGGTTATTAAATTTTTCTATTGAATATTTTTCATTTCCTTTTAATTAATACCATACCAATTCCTTTAATTCAAATATATCCGCATTTCGGAAGTCTATTTTATTTGAGTGGTGTAATGTATTCTATGCATACTAAATACAAAATACTCTGTCAATCACCCAAATAGTGAAATTATTACCTTATTCTTGTTAAGGGGATGAAAAAAAGATAGGAAATTTTTTCCTATTCCAACCTAATTCTTCCTAAGATTTCTATTTAGATGAACTGGCTCTTACCAAAGTTATATATCGAAAATGAGTAACCGCGGAACCCCCTTTAACACCCCTTTTCCCTTTTTTCCCCTCTTTTCAAAGTTGGATTTCTAAGTTCTTTATTGAACTCATTTATTTGCAATCATGGTTAAAATGTAAAAAAGATTGGGGTTGACTACCAATCTTTTCAAAATACAGAAAAAGCTTCTCGTAGAAACTACCGATCATTTGTTAACTATTACAACTATTCCAACTATTTAATCAATTACTTCTTGGAAATGCTAAAAGTATTACTCAATTTTTTTATAT
>NC_092051.1:149579980-149597480 GCF_003086295.3 Arachis hypogaea | reverse complement strand
TGGGATCTCTATCTACCAAAATCTTTACTTCTGGTTCCGGCGAACGAATAATCATTGAGTCCTCCTCCTTCCGGACAACACATACAAAGAGACCTGCCAATATAAAAAAAAAATTAGTGAACTTTTGAGAGATTTTTATATTGAGTTTCTTTCTATTCTATCTCCCATCTATCTATTCCAATTTTTTTCTTTAGTTATTCACTAGAACAATTATGATCCGGATGTTAATCCGGGGCAAGTGTTCGAATCTATTATGACATAAGATATAGGCGCTCAACGGACCTTTTTGAATCCTCTAAAACTCCTTCTATACTGCGTCTAGATTTAAAACTGCCTATGCCTAGCTTTGCTTTAACCATGGTAATGGTCCAAAATTGTTAGTTCATAGAGAATCAAAGTGGATTTAACAATGAATCACGAAATGCTATGGTTCTTAAAATTTTTTTCTTAATTTATTAAAACTAGAATTTTTTTCAGAAGTAATTCGTGGGATCATGCACTTTTTCCTATTTATATATATAAAGAAAAAAGTGCAGTTGGTTCGATCTAACCTATTCTTGAAATAAACAACTCGCACACACTCCCTTTCCAAAAAAAACCAATACACCGAGCACTACACTTAGATTTATTGGATTTGTTGCTAAAATATCGGTATTAAACCCGAAACTTCCGGCGGATGGCCAGTAACTCAAACAAAGGAAAGAATCGGTTACATTTTTCATATGATCTCATCTCCTCTTCTATTATGGATAGACTAATTTTCTTTCTATGATTCCGAATTTGTTTTATTTAGAATTTTTTTAATAATATTTATATATTAGTGTTAGTGGTCGATCAATTGGATTACAAAATTTCCCATAAAAATCATATTTTTTAGCTAGTTTTTTTTTCAATTGCAAAATCTCTAGTTGTTTTATTTTAATATTATTGGTTTTGAGGGGTACGATTAGAATAGAAGTTAAAAATTGAAGGAAACCTTATTTTCTTCCATTAAAATGGATCCGAGATTAAGTTGAAGGAATGATAAATATGAAAATACGGGCCTCTGTTCGTAAAATTTGTGAAAAATGTAGATTGATCCGTAGACGAGGTAGAATTCTAGTAATTTGTTCCAATCCAAGACATAAACAAAGACAAGGATAAGGATAATATTTCCACAAAAGCCACAAGAGAGGGCTTTGAATTATAAAGGACTGGGTGCGCAAATAAAAAAAAATAAAAAAAGATATAGATATTGAAATTCAAACTTTTTTTTACATGAAAACTTAGAAATTATATAATATTCTCTATTATATATGATATGATTTTATAGTAATATTGATTATATATTAATATTTTTGAATATGTGAAAATTTCAAATTATTGAATGAATATAGAAATTCTATTTCGAATATTTCGAAATTTTCTTATATATATAATATATATCAATGATTATATATATATAGATTAGAACTATTCTAATAGAATACAATATAAAAAAGAGATATTAGATAGAGAGATTTTGGGGATCTAAAATTGGAAATTCTATTTTTGTTAGTTGTATATTAACACAAATAGAATGCCAATTTTGAGAATATTAATTCTAGTTTCTAATTAAAAAAAAGAAATATAGTAAAACATCTGTTTTTTTGACATGAAATGAATATATCCATACATCTCAGACTTCCTTTTAGGTTATGAGATAATAATTATGAAATAATAAAAAGATAATAAGATATGGCAAAACCTATACCCAAAATTGGTTCGCGTAAAAATGGACGTATTGGTTCACGTAAACATGCTCGTAAAATACCAAAGGGCGTTATTCATGTTCAAGCTAGTTTCAACAATACCATTGTCACTGTTACCGATGTACGGGGTCGGGTAATTTCGTGGTCCTCCGCAGGTACTTGTGGATTCAAAGGTACGCGAAGGGGAACACCATTTGCCGCCCAAACCGCAGCAGGAAATGTTATTCGAACAGTAGCGAGTCAAGGCATGCAATGAGCAGAAGTCATGATAAAGGGTCCCGGTCTCGGAAGAGATGCGGCATTAAGAGCTATTCGTAGAAGTGGCATACTCTTAAATTTTATACGGGATGTAACCCCTATGCCACATAATGGGTGTAGGTCCCCTAAAAAACGACGTGTGTAATGTAAAACAAAAGATAAAAATAGAAAACATAGAATAAATTTCAAGACAAGAGAAATAAACAATTCAAGGATTTGAAAAAAAGAATTGATTACTATGGTTCGAGAGAAAATTAGAGTATCTACTCGAACACTACAGTGGAAGTGTGTTGAATCAAGAGTAGACAGAATAGTAAAATAATTCCTTCATAGTGATATTTTTATAGAGATAGGAGAAAAAATTCACATGGATATAGTAAATCTTGCTTGGGCTGCTTTAATGGTAGTTTTCACATTTTCCCTTTCTCTCGTAGTATGGGGAAGAAGTGGACTTTAAAGGTACGACTAATTGGGGTGGGGGATCCAACTGTATCAATTGTTTTCTAGCTGGGTTATTAAATTTTTCTATTGAATATTTTTCATTTCCTTTTAATTAATACCATACCAATTCCTTTAATTCAAATATATCCGCATTTCGGAAGTCTATTTTATTTGAGTGGTGTAATGTATTCTATGCATACTAAATACAAAATACTCTGTCAATCACCCAAATAGTGAAATTATTACCTTATTCTTGTTAAGGGGATGAAAAAAAGATAGGAAATTTTTTCCTATTCCAACCTAATTCTTCCTAAGATTTCTATTTAGATGAACTGGCTCTTACCAAAGTTATATATCGAAAATGAGTAACCGCGGAACCCCCTTTAACACCCCTTTTCCCTTTTTTCCCCTCTTTTCAAAGTTGGATTTCTAAGTTCTTTATTGAACTCATTTATTTGCAATCATGGTTAAAATGTAAAAAAGATTGGGGTTGACTACCAATCTTTTCAAAATACAGAAAAAGCTTCTCGTAGAAACTACCGATCATTTGTTAACTATTACAACTATTCCAACTATTTAATCAATTACTTCTTGGAAATGCTAAAAGTATTACTCAATTTTTTTATATGATACCGGGCCGGGATTGATATTAAGAATCAGAAACCCATAAATTTGAATAGCAAAAATAAGAGTTGCTTTTGGATTATTACATATATATTTTAGTGGAACCAATACAAAAAATGGATGAAATAAAGAAAAAATTGGAGCTACTATGTACATTAGATATAATGATGTAATGGAATTGAAATTCGATATATATAAGTCTATATATAAGAAGGTCGATCTGAATATTTAGATACATATTGTAGATTGATCCATATTATATTATAGAGTAAAACTTTTTGCACTACAATTATAGAATAGATAATATAGATAATATGGTAGAAAGAAATCAAATTGATTTCTTTCTACCATATTATCTATCCAGATTTTATAGAATTCTGTTGCTTCTAGTCCGATTATTTCATTTATTAAATCTTAAGTAAAAATAGAATCTTTTTTTTCATTCACTGTATTGACATGAATTAAGAAATGAAATCATGTTTTAAGTCAAATTAGTCACTTTGACTTACCGTCTTTACATAAATTATAAGTAAAAAGGCAGTGGGAACTAGAATGAACAGTGCAGTAGCAATAAATGCCAGAATATTTACTTCCATAATCTCTATGCTTTTTTTCTTTTATTTCCAATAAATAACTCGGGATCTAATCCCATAGAGATGGTAAATCTTTCGTCAGCAAATTCAATGGTCTAAATCACATCTCGATGATATCAAATAGAACCAATATAATATCATGAATAACAATATCTAAGCTAAGCTATCAAATCGATTCATCGTCGAGAATGGAATAGTATAACATAGGAAGATCTTTTATCCATACCAAATTCAAAAAATGTCGTTTCTGATGCAATCAAAAATTCTTTTTTTTTTAACTTTTGAATTTCAAATTAGATAAGGGTTCCCACGAAGCAAAAAAGAGGGGATCCCTCTTAGGAATGATATTTTTTTGTTATTAGGATTCCCTTTCACATACAAATTGGTGTCTTTTTTTGGATTTAGACAAAAATGGAATTGTTACCCCCGGATCTTGGGTAGAGACGGGCGATATTTTAGTGGGGAAATTAACGCCTCAAATGGTACAAGAATCCTCGTATGCCCCGGAAGATAGATTATTACGAGCTATACTTGGAATTCAGGTATCCTCCTCAAAGGAAACTTGTCTAAAACTACCTATAGGCGGTAGAGGTCGAGTTGTTGATGTAAGATGGATTCAAAAAAAAAGAGGTTTCAATTATAATCCAGAAACTATTAGAATATATATATTGCAGAAACGTGAAATCAAGGGAAAATCGTATGGGTTTTTTGAAATTATGTGCTATTGCTCAAATCCGTAGTCAATCCTATTTTCGATAGGAGCAGTTGACAGTCGAATCCTATTTTTCCCATTATTTTCGTATCCGTAATAGTGTGAAAAGAAGGCCCGACTCCAAGTTGTTCAAGAATAGTGGCGTTGAGTTTCTCGACCCTTTGCCTTAGGATTAGTTAGTTCTATTTCTCGATAGGGGCAAGGGAAGGGGTATAACTCAGCGGTAGAGTGTCACCTTGACGTGGTGGAAGTCATCAGTTCGAGCCTGATTATCCCTAAACCCAACCCAATGTGAGTTTTTCTATTTTGATGCCGTAATCGAATGAGAATTTAGAATAGATAAAAAAGAGGCTCGTGGGATTGACGAGAGGGGGGAATTACTTTGATGGTTTGTACAAGTATTTTTGTTTCACTAATAACTACTATTCCAGATACATCATGGTACGGGCTTATTTGGACTACAAGACCAAATCAGATTATAGAGCAAGATTTAATAAGTACTAGTCATTTCTTCCATTTATCAACAGATTTTTTTCTTCCATTTGAACTAATTTCAATAATTCTCTTAGCTGCTTTGATAGGTGCAATTGTCGTGGCTCGCCAGTAAGAAATTTTTTTAACTTGCAAAAAAAAAAGAATTCTTTTTTTTCCTCAGTTATTTCGATTTAATTCTCTGTAAATGTAAAAAAAGAGTGTTTATGTAGAAATTTTTTTTTTGCGAATATATTCTTTTTTTCAGACTTTTTTTTTAATTCTTTAGTCAATTGAATTGGTTGAATTGTTGTTCATATTATATTAATATTATAGTGAATCGAAATTGATAAGGAGTTCGTCAATGATGCTCGAAGATGGACTTGTTTTGAGTGCCTATTTATTTTCTATCGGTATCTATGGATTGATCACGAGTCGAAATATGGTTAGAGCCCTTATGTGTCTTGAACTTATACTGAATGCAGTTAATATAAATTTCGTAACCTTTTCTGATTTTTTTGATAGTCGCCAATTAAAGGGAAATATTTTTTCTATTTTTGTTATTGCCATTGCAGCCGCTGAAGCTGCTATCGGACCGGCTATTGTTTCTTCAATTTATCATAACAGAAAATCAACTCGTATCAATCAATCGAACTTGTTGAATAACTAGTATTTATATTATTTATATTGAATAAATAGTATTAATAGTGATTTATCATATAAATATTAATTTTGAATAGTGTAATTCAACAAACTCGCACGTTTGCAAAAACGTAAGAAATCAAAGTATCTTGGTCCCCTCTCCTCTTATGAATAAAGCCAAAAACAGATAAAGCACCTAAACTATAAGACAAATAAGCTTCTCCGAACCATACAAGTGCACGCCGAGCCCACGCAAAAGGTTTGGTTAAAATATGCCAAATTCCACCAAGTATACAAATCGAACCCAACCATACATGCCCCCCAATTATATCTTCCAAATCGTCCACACTAACAATCCATCCCTCTCCTCCAAAAGGTGATTTTAGTAAATAACCAAATATAATACTTGGACTAAGGGTCAAGTTGGTAATTTTTCTTACATCCCCCCTCCCGGAGCCCAGGTATCATATATACCCCCAAAATAAAGAGCCTTGAATACTAGAAGAAAAGCACCTATGCCTAACAAGATTAAGTGAATACCTAAAATTGTAGTCATTTTATTTCTATCTTTCCATACATAACCGAAGAATGGAAAAGATTCTTCAAGAGTTTCAGGTCCCAGAAGTGCATGATAAATACCACCAAAGCCCAATACTGCAGAGGAAATTAAGTGAAGTACTCCGGACACAAAGTATGGAAAGGTGTCTATAACCTCCCCCCAGGACCTACCCCCAACCTAGAGTTGCTAGATGGGGAAGTAAAATTAAGCCTTGCTCATACATGGGCTTCTCGGGTACGAAATGAGCCACTTCAAATAGGTTCATTGCTCCGGCCCAGAATACTATTAATCCGGCATGGGCTACATGAGCTCCCAGTAGTTTACCGGATAAATTGATAAGTCGGGCATTTCCGGCCCACCCATGAGTAAATATTTCGTAGTAGCCTCATTAGACCGTACATCTTTCTTAGTATATCCAGAAAGTAGATAGGAGCATAGACTGAAACATTCTGGAGCTACAAAGATAGCTTCATCCTGGTCATAGATAGATCACCCAGGTTCGGGTCCATAAGCAGTGACAATTGCCCTATGAAGACTCGCTTTCGCTACGGCTCCGGTAGTTTCCCTTAACCAAGCCACTGCCTATGAGTCGCCGGGAATCACTTGCTCCGATTCTACGTATTGATTATTTTGAACTAATAAAAAGCTTTTCGGTGGAATTCTAACATTATGTAGAATGTCATCACTTTCAATAGTTACATATAAGTCTATATAAGATAAAAAAGCAGGATGACCGTGACGTGTACGCGGGAAATTCAAAAAGTTTTTTTGTATAAAAAATACAAACGTTGGAATACTCTGAATTAGCTGGATTCTAGTCTCTAATAGAATATAGAATTTGTATATAAACAAAAATAGTTTCAAATAGTTATATTTTTTAATAAAATCAAAGAAACAGAATTTTAGAATTTATTTTATGAATTCTATCAATATCTGAACCTTATTCTATTTATAGAAGTAGTGGACATTTTGTACCCAAAACAAACGCGCTACCAAGCTGCGCTACATCCCTTTCAATTGGTTTTCTGTGTCATTGTAAAGAATCTTTGTCTTGTTTTCCACATTTTCTCCGTTGTATATATATTATATAATATATAATAATATATAATATAATTAAGAATATAAAAATTCTTATATTCTAATCAGAAAAATTTTAATATAATAATCAAAGAAAGACTTCTTAAGTTAATAAATAATTTAAATAATAATAAATAGGAAATTTCCCTAACATGGAAATCTATTTCATTTTTATGGAATGTTCGGGCAGAAATAGACCCCTTTTTATTAGTTATTAGAAAACAAAAAAGCTATCGAATGAATCGTTGTACATTTCAAATTTGAATTAAGAATTCGGCAGAAAATCCAAGTGGTTATTAACAAAATAACTATTTTTTGATAGTCCTATATAAAATTATGTATTAGAAATTGAAATAAAGAAAAAGGGAGGATTAAAAATGCGAGATCTTAAAACATATCTCTCCGTGGCACCAGTGGTTAATTTTTAAATAAAAATAATTCTAAAATTCTGTTTCTTTTATTTTATTAAAAAATATAACTATTTGAAACTATTTTTGTTTATATACAAATTCTATATTCTATTAGAGAATAGAATCCAGCTAATTCAGAGTATTCCAACGTTTGTATTTTTTATACAAAAAAACTTTTTGAATTTCCCGTAGAAATTGATTGCGCTAATGAATAAGCTTTCAATGCTGTCCAAAAACCTCTCCTTTTCCAAAGAGTTTTTCGGATTTTTTTTTTGGATCTCGAGGTGCGTTTCTTTGGAACTGCCATGCAACTGATATAGTTTTTTTATTGCTACAAGTCATGTGAAAGACATATCTTCTGTTCCGTAAAACAAATAGTTCTTTTATTTGATTAATTAGCCATTTTTTTTATCCCCTCTTTTTTTCTATCTTTCTATCTAAAGTAAAACTTTGAATATTATAACACTTTTTTCAAAATTTTGCCAAACATAGATATCTGTTTAATGTAAAAAAAGAAATTACTTCGAAAAAACTAATGCTTTTGAAATAAAAGACAAAAATTCTTATTTATTCGATTGGGTCATGTCATATGAATTTAATTTTACTGCATATCAAACAAAATAAACGAATGTTTTTATTTGATTTGACAAATTTCGTTTTATGAGAATTTTTTACTAAAATACAAATATTAAAAAAAGAGCTAAAGCTTAGGACATACTTTTTTTATTTAGAAATATCCACCATTTACGAAAATTTTGTTTCTTTTTTAAGAAAACAGTAAGGTAAGGCCATTCCATTTCGACAAAATACCCACACCCAAGTTCCATAGCTTTGGGTCCGCTAGCCCGATCATGATTTTCTTACCCCCAGAGGTAAGGGTCCTTACCTTTTTGGCCGGTTGTGGGCGAGGAGGGATTCGAACCCCCGACACCGTGGTTCGTAGCCACGTGCTCTAATCCTCTGAGCTACAGGCCCCATCCCGTCTCCACTGGATCTGTTTCCCGGAGTACCCTAAAACTAAAAAAAGGGAACCTTCCCTCTCCCCAGCCATTTCATTTCGGCTTAAGAAGATGTGAAAGCACCTCTCTCTCTCTATAAGAACGGTGCGTTCCGAGGTGTGAAGTGGGCGAGAAGGGATTTCATAATTGGGGTTTTGAATAAGATGACCTTTTTCATTTTGAATTCTTATTACTTTTTCATATTGAAAAAGTAATAAGAGAGGTCTTAAGCTTTTTATCATCCTGGCGCCGAGCTATTTTTCCGCAGGACCTCCCCTGAGGCACAATAGCTATTAAACGATTACTCTAGTTTACTAGAGACATCGATATCCTTTTTTTAGCTCGATGGAAATTTGATTCTTTTCCTAAAGATTCTTTCAAATAGAAATAGAGAACGAAGTAACTAGAAAAAATAAACGTATATTTGTAAAAATACTCCTTTTCTATAGGGATCATCTAAAAAGCAAGGCGTTTTCAATGTATTCATACAGAAAGGCTGACATAGATGTTATGGGTTAGCGGAATCTTTTTTCCGTGTTCCATATTTCTTCTTTTCTGAATCCCTTCCGTAAAGGAGCCGAATGAAACAAAAGTTTCACATTCGGTTTTGAATTAGAGACGTTAAAAAAAAAAAGATAAATAAACGTCGACTATAACCCCTAGCCTTCCAAGCTAACGATGTGGGTTCGATTCCCGCTACCCGCTTTTATCTTATTTCTATATTAGATATTAGATTAGAATCTTTCTCTTTTTTTTAGATTAGAATAAAATGTGGAATAAAATAAATACATTTTTTTAGTAAATTTTTTATCATTTCTGTATTTTGTTTTTTGTTATTTTATTCAATTTTATCAATTAATACAATATTCAATTTTCCAATTTGAATTCAAGATTATTGAATATAATATTCATTATATTATATATATTTATATATATAGTATATATATCTATATATTATATCTCCAATTTTTTCTTTATTTCATCCATTTTTTGTATTGGTTCCACTAAAATATATATGTAATAATCCAAAAGCAACTCTTATTTTTGCTATTCAAATTTATGGGTTTCTGATTCTTAATATCAATCCCGGCCCGGTATCATATAAAAAAATTGAGTAATACTTTTAGCATTTCCAAGAAGTAATTGATTAAATAGTTGGAATAGTTGTAATAGTTAACAAATGATCGGTAGTTTCTACGAGAAGCTTTTTCTGTATTTTGAAAAGATTGGTAGTCAACCCCAATCTTTTTTACATTTTAACCATGATTGCAAATAAATGAGTTCAATAAAGAACTTAGAAATCCAACTTTGAAAAGAGGGGAAAAAAGGGAAAAGGGGTGTTAAAGGGGGTTCCGCGGTTACTCATTTTCGATATATAACTTTGGTAAGAGCCAGTTCATCTAAATAGAAATCTTAGGAAGAATTAGGTTGGAATAGGAAAAAATTTCCTATCTTTTTTTCATCCCCTTAACAAGAATAAGGTAATAATTTCACTATTTGGGTGATTGACAGAGTATTTTGTATTTAGTATGCATAGAATACATTACACCACTCAAATAAAATAGACTTCCGAAATGCGGATATATTTGAATTAAAGGAATTGGTATGGTATTAATTAAAAGGAAATGAAAAATATTCAATAGAAAAATTTAATAACCCAGCTAGAAAACAATTGATACAGTTGGATCCCCCACCCCAATTAGTCGTACCTTTAAAGTCCACTTCTTCCCCATACTACGAGAGAAAGGGAAAATGTGAAAACTACCATTAAAGCAGCCCAAAATTCTAGATACTATCTATATTAGTATATAATATATATTACTATATTAATAGTATATATTACTATATTAATCTATTAATATAATTACTGTAACTGTAATAGAATTTTTACAGTTACAGTAATTAATAGGGTGGTTCAATTCTATGCTGTTTTATAGGCAGTTAGAATACAGGTGTGGGCTAAGTAACTCAATGGATAGTTTTGGTCCTGTTGAAAATACCAGTGCAAGTGAAGACCCAATTTTGATTGATATGGAAAAAGACTTTCCTAGCTGGAATGATAGTGACAATTCTAGTTACAGTAATGTTGATTATTTAGTCGGTGTCAGGAACATTAGAAATTTCCTATCTGATAAAATTCTTTTAGTTAGGGATAACAATAGCCAAAGGAACCGTTATTCCATATATTTTGATATTGAAAATCAATTTTTGAAGATTTCTAATGATCCTTCTTTTCTAAGTGAACCAGAAAGTCTTTTTGATAGTTATAATAAGAATTCTAGCTATCTGAATAATGTCTCTAAGAGACATGAGAATCATTACATGTATGATACTAAATCGAGTTGGAAAAATGGCATTCATAATTGCATTGAAAGTTATCTTCGTTCTCAAATCTGTATTGTTAGTCACATTTTAGGTGAAAGTGATAAATACAATGACAGTTACTTTTATACTTCTATTTGTGGTAAGGGCGGAAATAGTAGTGAAAGCGAGGGTTCTTCTATAAAAACAACTATCACGAATGAGAATTTAACTAAAAGAGAGGATTCTAAAGATCTCGATGAAACTCAAAAATACAAGCATTTATGGATTGAATGCGAAAATTGTTATGGATTAAATTATAGGAAAATTTTTAAATCAAAAATGAATATTTGTGAACACTGTGGATATCATTTGAAAATGAGCAGTTCAGATAGAATCGAACTTTCGATTGATCCAGGTACTTACCGAGATGCTCTAGCACTGCTTCCTAAGAGCAGCGTGTCTACCAATTTCACCATAGCGGCTTACCCGAAATCATAATAACCTATTTATTGTAAATCGTCGAGATTGAAAGAATAAATTCGAAAGATGCAATTTTTTTTAGTAATTAATAAATATTAAAGAAACAAAAGAATTGTATTCTAATTATTTCTTTTTTTTTCTTTTTTTTTATAAAAATTATTAGAAATTAAATTATTTATTCACTTGAATATATATTTATATTCATATATTCAAATGAATAAGAAGAATTCGTATATATAGAAAGAGCTTAACAAAAGATATAAACATTTCAATAATTATTATTATTATCTCGTCGGAAATGGAACAAAAAATTCGTAGTTTTTCATTTATTATCAAATCTTTTTTATTTCTATTTCATTTTTGAATCCAAAGAGATGCATATTCTTTTTTTCTTTTAAAAAAAGAAATTCAAAAATTTATCATTTTTGGATCACCAATTTAGTATTCCATTCAAATATTCCATTCAAAATATTTTTTCTTCTTATAAAATAAATAGATTCCAAAATAGATATTTATATGAGTTATAAGTAAAAAATTTTATTTAATAGAATTATTTTTATTTAAAAATTCTATTAAATAAAAATAATTCTAAAATTCTGTTTCTTTGATTTTATTAAAAAATATAACTATTTGAAACTATTTTTGTTTATATACAAATTCTATATTCTATTAGAGAATAGAATCCAGCTAATTCAGAGTATTCCAACGTTTGTATTTTTTATACAAAAAAACTTTTTGAATTTCCCGCGTACACGTCACGGTCATCCTGCTTTTTTATCTTATATAGACTTATATGTAACTATTGAAAGTGATGACATTCTACATAATGTTAGAATTCCACCGAAAAGCTTTTTATTAGTTCAAAATAATCAATACGTAGAATCAGAGCAAGTGATTGCCGAGATTCGCGCGGGAACATACACTTTAAATTTGAAGGAAAAAGTTCGAAAATATATTTATTCTAACTCACAGGGAGAAATGCATTGGAGTACTGATGTATATCATGCATCTGAATTTAATGGGGGTAACATACATATCTTACCAAAGACAAGTCATTTATGGATATTATCGGGAAAGTCGTGTAAGTGGAGTGACTTATCTTTTTCACTCTTCAAGGATCAAGACCAAATGCACACCCATTCTCGTTCTCTTGGAGAAAAAGCTATTTCTAACTCTTTTTTAAATAATGATTTTGTCGAAAATAACCTAAATCTAGTAAGACATAAATTGTTTAGTTCAAAACCTTACGAATAAATGAAAAAATTTATTCTAAAATTGGGTATAAAATTGTTGTTGTTTTATTTTTTAAAAATGGATAATGTCTTTTTTTTAGGAATCCAAAATTGGTGAAGTTTGATCTCTGTAGAACAACTCAAGAAACAAACCTCCTTTTTTCTCTATAAATAGAATAAGGTTCAGATATTGATAGAATTCATACAATTCTTCTTTGTACTACAATGCTTTTGTGAATTTCGCTTCATTTCTCATATCATATTTGTCATTTAGTTTAGTTTTAATTTCGATTTTTCATTTTTTAATTAAAAAGGGAGTCTTTATGTCACGCTACAGAGGGCCTCGTTTCAAAAAAATACGCCGTCTGGGGACTTTACCTGGACTAACTAGTAAAAAGCCTACAGTCGGAGCAAGATTAAAAATGAATAAAAATTTGTATCTTATAACTCATATATAATCTCTTCTAGGGGATTCAGATTTGAATTTGAAATTCAAAGATGGAATTTATTTTATGTCTGTCTTATTAAATAATTTAATAGAAGAGATTATTATGCACTCTATTTCCAATTACGTGAGCAGTCATCAGCATTGCTAGAGGCCATACTGCTATTTCTTTTTAGTTTTTTTGAGTTCTCTTTTTTGAGTTTCACTTTTAGTTTGAATAACAGAAAAAAGGCAAATTCTCTGCTGTATCCACATACCATTTATCTCTACAAAATACGAGACGAAAAAGAACGATTTTTTTAGAAGGGATATAATGGAATTTTTGGATTGACTATTACTATAGCCTAATATATTTATATAATAGATATATAGAATATTATTCTAAATTTTCAGTTTTATTGGATGGACTGATGTAGACAACAAACATTTAATTACATTAAATATACATTTAAATACATTAAATATACATTTAAATGAAATATGCATTAAATATTCTAAACTAAATATTAAATATAATAATATATAAATAAGATTATTTAGTAAGATAAATATAGTAAGAAATATAAAAATAAATATGAAAATGGACCATACAAGTGCACGCCGAGCCCACGCAAAAGGTTTGGTTAAAATATGCCAAATTCCACCAAGTATACAAATCGAACCCAACCATACATGCCCCCCAATTATATCTTCCAAATCGTCCACACTAACAATCCATCCCTCTCCTCCAAAAGGTGATTTTAGTAAATAACCAAATATAATACTTGGACTAAGGGTCAAGTTGGTAATTTTTCTTACATCCCCCCCTCCCGGAGCCCAGGTATCATATATACCCCCAAAATAAAGATCCTTGAATACTAGAAGAAAAGCACCGATGCCTAACAAGATTAAGTGAATACCTAAAATTGTAGTCATTTTATTTCTATCTTTCCATACATAACCGAAGAATGGAAAAGATTCTTCAAGAGTCTCAGGTCCCAGAAGTGCATGATAAATACCACCAAAGCCCAATACTGCAGAGGAAATTAAGTGAAGTACTCCGGACACAAAGTATGGAAATGTGTCTATAACCTCCCCCAGGACCTACCCCCAACCTAGAGTTGCTAGATGGGGAAGTAAAATTAATCCTTGCTCATACATGGGCTTCTCGGGTACGAAATGAGCCACTTCAAATAGGTTCATTGCTCCGGCCCAGAATACTATTAATCCGGCATGGGCTACATGAGCTCCCAGTAGTTTACCGGATAAATTGATAAGTCGGGCATTTCCGGCCCACCAAGCGAAACCGGTAGTTTCTTGGTCACGACCTGTTAAAGCTAAAGTTCCATTAAAGAGCGTTTCCACGTGGTAGAACCTCCTCAGGGAATATAAGGTTTTCATGAGGCTGATCTTGAGCCGCCATCCACGCGCGAATACCTTCGTTTAAAAGAATATTTTTGGTGTAGAAAGTCTCAAATTCAGGATCTTCTGCTGCACGTATTTCTTGAGAAACGAAGTCATAGGCACGTAGGTTCAAGGCCAGGCCGACTACTCCAAGAGCACTCATCCATAAACCAGTTACAGGTACAAATAACATAAAGAAATGTAACCAACGTTTATTGGAAAAAGCAACCCCAAAGATTTGGGACCAAAAGCGGTTAGCGGTGACCATTGAATAAGTTTCTTCAGCTTGGGTTGGGTTAAAAGCACGGAATGTATTTGCGCCATCACTATCTTCAAATAAAGTATTTTCCACGGTAGCACCATGAATAGCGCATAGTAGTGCAGCGCCCAATACACCAGCAACTCCCATCATATGAAATGGGTTTAATGTCCAATTATGAAACCCTTGGAAAAATAGGATGAATCGAAATATAGCTGCTACACCAAAACTGGGTGCAAAGAACCAACCAGACTGACCCAGTGGATAAATCAGGAATACGGAAACAAAAACAGCAATTGGACCAGAGAATGCGAATGCATTATAAGGGCGCAATTGAACAGATCGAGCAAGTTCAAATTGACGTAACATGAAACCTATTAATGCGAAAGCGCCGTGGAGAGCAACAAAAGTCCACAGACCACCTAATTGACACCAACGGGTAAAATCTCCTTGTGCTTCAGGACCCCATAGTAACAACAAAGAGTGTGCTAAACTATTAGCAGGAGTAGAGACTGCAGCGGTTAAGAAGTTACAGCCTTCCAAATAGGAACTTGCCAATCCATGAGTATACCATGAAGTTACAAAGGTTGTACCTGTGAACCAACCCCCCAAAGCGAAATAGGCGCAAGGAAAGAGCAACAGACCGGACCAACCCACAAAAACGAAACGGTCCCTCCGTAACCAGTCATCCATAATATCAAATAAATCATTTTCATCTTTGGTAAATTTACCAAGAGCTATAGTCATAGTGATCCTCCTATTCAACTACTTCAACCATTTCTGAACACCTCCTAGCATTTTGGGGATGGGACCTTGGAGGCTTTTCTCATTTATATAATGATTTTTTTTCTCGTAGATTTCCCTTCTTTTCTAATGCGTTTCGGATATAAAAATCATTTATTGTTCTATGGATACCTAGGTTAAGTTGAATCCATGAACTCAATCCGGCTATTCCTTTTTTTATTCTTCTAAATCAAATCCCCTAAGTCATGAATGGTTAATTGTCTTATGACTCATAAATTTACTCATAAATCTGATAGAAATTTTTTTAACAATTTTTCAAGAGAAAAATGATACCTTTTCTCGTTCGCGCTACCAGCGGAGCCGGGCACACTCCGTTCCTTTGATCAAAGAATAATATTCAAAGAATATTTTTGTGAAATTCAAAGTTAAAGTTCTTAATATTTACATTTACAACATTAATAGACTCTAATCAAATAATATTCAAATTAGATCTATATTATAATGTAAAAAAATATTTATGTTATAGATTGAATGAACAAAATAAAATACAACAAAAACAATACTAAAAAGTTATTGAAAAAAATTGAAAACAAAGATTCTTTTTAGTTTAGTAAAAAAAAATAGGAAAAACATCTTTTAAATAATGAATCTTTTTCCTATTTTTTTTTACAGCTCTCAAGTAATCTTTTCTATTTTTTTACCAAATCATATATTTATTTATACTTTGATTGCATTTAATTTAACCCCGTATTTATGAATATTCAATTAATAGAATCAGAATTCAAAACAGAATATCTAATATAATTAATTTATTATATTATTTATTCAAAGAAAAGATATTAAACATGAAAGAATCAGAATAATAATCTAAATTTTAATTTGAAAGTTGAATTAGAAAGGAATTCAATTTTTAATCAATTTTTTTCTACTTGTTCCTGGAGTAAAAAGATTTCCATTTGTTCCTGCTAAATTTACGTATTGAATTCTTTTTCTTGTCCCCATAATTCAAAAAGTTTTTTTTATTATTGCCGAAGAAATGAAATAAAAGATAGGGTAGAGGTATGACAGTTATTATATGAGGTCTACCCAATGCTAGATGCAAAGGCGCATAATAGATCGATATGAACATGATGAGCTGTCCCGTAATAAACCCAGCTGTTGCTGATAGTTTCTTCTCGGTCCCTTCTTGCATAATCCGAGCTCGAAGAAGGAAGAGATAAGAGGGCCCTATGGAGAATGTGCTCAGAAATCCATAATAGAGTCCGAAAAATCATGCTTTCTTCCCTTTGTGAAAAATTTAGCAGAACTTAAAAGATTTTTTTTCTTTTTCCAAATAAAAAAATTTTAAAGTGTATTATCATACCTATGTTCCTTGCGGAAATAGAAGGCGAAATCAATCCATTTTTTTAGTTCTACGTTTTACATTCATTCTTTCTATTTTTTATTATTTTAATAATATATTATTATATATAGAATTAGATTCTATTTTATACTCCTCAATATACTCTTTTCTACTCATCCTATTCCTATTAACTGAATATATATATTCAGTTAATAGGAATAGGATGAGTAGAATCCATAAAAAATACTTATCGAAAAAAGTGATCCATTGAGTCTACTAAGTATATTTGAATTCTATTGATTATAGACTATCTTTATAACAATATAAGAAAAAAATGCGATATATAAATTCAATATTCTATAATTAATAATTATATATAGCAGGTACAAATATTAAATCGAGGTACCCATTCTATGATAAACTTACCTTCCATTTTTGTGCCTTTAGTGGGCCTAGTATTTCCGGCACTTGCAATGGCTTCTTTATTTCTTTATGTTCAAAAGAACAAGATCTTTTAGATACGGACAATAGGCACAAATCAAGTATATTTTTTTAGATCAGGGAGCAACTTGATGAATAATCACTCCTAAAGGTTTACACCATAATAGTGCTAGTTGATGAACTAGTCCCAATGAAAAAGCAGAAAAAATGGGGTTGGTAAAACATACTACTCCTAAACTTCCTAATACAAGACATGATCCCAAAAAGACTAAAAGAAAATCATGTAGTGGTTCAGGTAAATCCATTATATGTAAAATAAGAGATAAATGCATCGAAATTTCATGACCTTTTTGAT